>NC_134410.1:54890860-55194749 GCF_038048845.1 Mixophyes fleayi
TTATTTCTGTTGAAAATGCTATAGAGTTTAGTCTGTAAAAAAATACTTAGAATGCGATCATGATCCTAGTAACGTAAGTAGTATCATAAGGAATTTATATAAGATCTGAATTTATACATTTTGATATAAAATTATTTTACATTTTTATAGAAGTTCTACTTGCAAAAATGTGGTACAGCAATGGGCACTAGTTTTGTTGGCTAGTTTCAAAAAATTACAGAGGAGAAACTGGGAATCACAATATATCTAGAATAGTAAACAGTTTTGTTGAGCATATACTTTTCAACAATAAGATATTTTGATGATATTTTATTTATCTGGTGTAACCTAGTTGAGGACTTTTATTTTGTTTTTCAGTTTGTTTGGAACAGTACATTAAATACTTCAAAACAAAGATTCATAACTAGTGCATTAGAACACATTTATGTGCTATAGAAGCAGGCTTGATGTTTAGCATCAATTATCAGCGTTACTTAGGGTTTATACACATGAGCATCTATTATTCACATGTGGTACATTCAGACTGACTTGTGGTTATTGAAGCTTGAGTTGCTGCTAAAATAGAGATCACTGGCT
This sequence comes from Mixophyes fleayi, assembly GCF_038048845.1. Taxonomy (NCBI): domain Eukaryota; kingdom Metazoa; phylum Chordata; class Amphibia; order Anura; family Limnodynastidae; genus Mixophyes; species Mixophyes fleayi. Next base: position 54,891,437 of record NC_134410.1, read on the forward strand.
CCTATAGTAAATATTCCTAAATGGACAATTTCCAGGATTCTAGATAGACCATAAATACAGGAAACATTTATTAAATGTCAAACATTTGGAAAGCTATCACTGCATAATTGCATTGCGCTCACTATTGAAATAAATTATTTCTACATTGACAACCATTAAAGCAGCTAGGGGCAGAACATTACATTGATGTGTCCCATTCTAAAATTTTTAGGAAGGGGGGATGCAGTCCGTCATCACACAGTCCCTGTAATGCTGTTCTGAGCATGTGCAAGTGCCTGTGCATTCACAGAGAAGACCTGTTTTGGCTCTCAAGAAACCTGAGAAATGTTATGTGAATTACATATTAACTATACTGAATACTAACTAACTTTTATATGGTAACTTCACTCAAAAATGATGTTGCCTCATTAACATTGTTGCACTGAATACCAAACTGTTTGCATTAAATTGCCACGGTACAATACATGCTCAGTATTTGTCTTGACATTGTATTTCTAAGCGCTGTATGTATTGTATTTTGTTGTATTTAAGCATATAAGTGAAACAATAATCTACAATTCCTATTCATATGGCTTTCTAGATGTCTTTCTAGATTATATGTTGCTCTTTGCATAACTGTAATTATACTGTTAGAAAATAGTTATGATTCAATATTTTTTTTTTTACTTCCAAGATTCTTTGCGATAAGGACAGCAGGCTTGTTGCTTTGTTCTCTGGTAGAGAAGACATTTTGTAGGCTTCTAGCAGGAGATGTGTTTTTGGCTGGAATGTTTTGTGTCGTTCTTTTATCATCTCTTCTGTTGTCTCTTTTATTTTCCCACATATTGTTCTGGTCTAAAGCATATTTATTTATATGTAAATTTAACTGCTTCCAAAGGTATAGTTAAGTACTATTACATTTAAATGAAAGTGTCCCTTAGACATACTTTATGTTAATGTAATTTTTATTTAAACATTCAGGGAAACCTATAAGGTTTGATTATTGTGCATGTTACTATTTATTCAGACAAGTATGTTGTTTGCACTGCAGAATGAACTTCAAAAACGAAAAAATGGAATTTGTACCCAGGGATAGCAATATGATTATTGTCAGATTTTCATAAAAAAATATATTTATATCTTTATGCCACCTCTAAAACATAGATACTGAACAGACTCAAATTTGGAGCTAATAAAACGTATAACTATGTGTGCATTATTTAGTTCATGGTGTAATATACCCTACTATATTGTAATATTGACTTAATGGCTCAAATGATGTGAAAATTTACAAATCATAAAGTACAGAAACAACTGCTGAATTAGCTGATTGACCTTAAAAATAGGTCTTGGCTCCATACCCTGCACATAACTGCTAAATTATAGCCAATATTTTCTCCAGCTCATCTATAAATATTTGATGGACATTACCATTGGTCAAAATGGGGTGTATACGGTGGCATGCCATACCGCCGCTTCTCCAATTGCCTTCATTGCAAAACTATAAAATTCCATTCACTTACATTCACTTTACATGTTTCATAAAGACATTTCTAAATTTCGACACCACCACTTCTAAATTTCCATTTGATCACTGGAAATTACTATATAGATTTTAATTCAGATAGGAGTTACAAAAGCATCAAATGAGGAGCAGAATGCGACATCCATGCTGAATCCTTATGATTGTGAACCCTAATGTACATCTGGACATATCTGACCTACTACTGAGCAATATATTGACTGCACTGAATCTCGGAGTCAAGACATAATACATTGGATTTGCCGCATTCATTTAGAGGTTTTATTTACTAAGAATTATTGTTTTGCTCAAAAAGCCCCTTTGGTCTAGTACAAATTGCCAAAAGATTTTTCTTGTGTCCTAGTTACTAGTTGAATACTACAGAGTTTACTATTCTTAGACATTTTTATTTCCCGGTGGATAATCTACAATCAATTTGCATTAAGAAGATCTATCTATATAAAACTACTAATTATTACCAATGGACTAATAGTATAACACTGTATAGATAAAATCATGATGTTGTTATGGTTTATATAATTTTGTTAAAGATTTGTCTAAATCCTACATACATATTTTCTTCTCATATATGGAGAACTCCTGCTGTGCCCCTCGTGGAACAATAACAACCTTTTCATACCTTTTATTCATTTTTTTGAAATAGTAAATCTGGAAGTCGATACACATGCAGATATGTATGTATCTTATCCTTATTTCAGTTACAATGGGGGACAAAACAGTGCTGCCCTCTTTCCTCTCTGTTACTTGCCATTGCTCTTGAACCATTAGCTGTAGTTATGACAACTTCTCAAGACTATAAATGCATCAAGGTAGACACATTAGAGAATAGATTAACTCTATTTGAGGATGGAATGTTGTTATTGGTTTCTGATCCTGAAACCTCGATTTACAATATAGCCAATAACATTGATAACTTTGGATCATTTGCAGGTTATAAAGTAGACTTCAACAAGTCTGAAAAAATTCCAATATCTGAGAAGGACCAATCTGACGTCACAATTTAAGATATCAAAATATCAATTTAAATATTTAGGTGTTAAAATCCAGTCCTCTTTAAAAAAAAACTCATACAAAATAAATTTTACCATGGCATAGAAAATATAACTAGGTTACTGGACAACTGGAGAATCCTCAATGTATCTTTGCTTCTTAGAGAATCCACAATAAAAAGTGTGATCTTTCCTAAACTGGCTTATCCTATTCACATGTTCCCCATAAGCATTGCTGGAGCAGATGCTAAAAATGGACAATAAAAAAACTTAGAATAGCGAGAACGCGGTTGCAGCTGACTAAGCAATAGGGAGGGACTGGGGTCCCAGAAATAACTGCTTTTACATATGCAGCATTTTTCAGGTATGTAAAAAACGGTCTTCTTCATATAAAGGTTTTTACAAACAAAAACTTAGAACATGAACTCTTTGCACCTTACTCATTGGCATCAATGCTTCCTCTCCCCATAAAACTTATTCCCAAACATGTTGGGCCTGAATCATCAAGGAACATAAATGCAGATTTTGTGTAAAATCACACTGCGCACGCCCAGAGCCAGAGCATATGCTAGTGAATGCAGAAACATCCATTTCATATTTGAGCACAAAAGACGCTTACTACAGCCTATGATTTCATTGGAGTAACAAGAAGGAGATTGGGAGTATGCACGTATTCAATGTGGAGCAAGGGCATACCAAGCTCAAGCGCATGTAGCAGTGTCCTATTGAAGCTGTGGGCATCTCTAATGTACATGTTTTTCTGTTGTCAGCTACAAGTCTGCTATAAGTGCTCATTGCTAGTGATTATGGTTGCATATGCAAGCTAGAGCATGTGTTTGCAATAAGGAGCAACTGTAAAAATGCATGTTGTATATAGTATACATTGATAACATCCTAATAAAAGTACATTAATAACATCCTAATAAATGTATTTCATGGAGAAATAACTCTTTCATTTTAATGTTTTGTCATTAATTACTATATTATTAACAGGTGACATTAATTGATTTGTTGTGCGTTCTTTTGGGATTTTCTATTCCACATATGTAATGGACCTATTCTACAGTGTATTGTCTGTTAGACCCGTATTTATCAATAGACATATCTTTATATCTGCTCCTTGTTGAATATGGTCGTGCCTATCCCCTATGCACATGCATTTTTTGAAAAAGCACATTGGGCATTATTCATTAAGGAAAGTAAGGCAAAAAAAGAGTAAGTTTTCTCCTGGACAAAACCATATTACAAAGCAAAGGGTGCAAATTAGTTCATTATTTTGTATATAAGTTAAATACTGTCAGTTTTTTTCATGTAACACACAAATATTTCATAGGGTTATTTGTACACTATAATTTAAAGAAGATCTAGGACATGCCGTATCCCAACTATAAATCTGCCATCACATTTTAAATTTACATTCCCCTAATAGGCAAACTCTAGGGGGGGGCGGGGTCCTAGTGCCTTGAAACCCCCTTGCCAGGCTGGGGCACAGTATGCTTGAGGTGGCTGGTCCCTGCCCCTATGACTAGCCACTTTGCAGCTAGTGTGCAGATCACTTCTGTCTGCACTGTTTACAGCCATCTCTCCCTTGCTGGGTGTCTCCGCCCCTTTCTCCCCTGCTGTGTGCCCCTGCCACTCTCTCATCTGCTGTGTGTCCCCGCCCCTTTCTCTCCCCCTGCCAGCATGTCTCATGTGTGCAGCAGGAGGACACAAGACACCGCACTAGATGAAGAGGATAAGTGTGTGAGTGTACTAATGTGTGTGTGTGTGTGTGTGTGTGTGTGAAGGGGGGGTTCATGTGCTTCTAATGTAAGTGGGGGATTTGATGTATAGGTACAATAGTTCCCTTGTAAAAGGATTGGAGTGGCTTTAAATATACGTGTGGAGGAGGGGAAAAGGGATTTTAATGTAAGTGTGTGGGGGGTATTTTATATGATGTGGAAAGGGTGTGAAATATTAATTTCATAGTAGGTTGAGTGTAAGATCTGTTAATTTTTTGGTGGGGTGAAGGTTGGGGATATTCAATTTAAAAGTGGGGTTATGGCAGACCTATTAAGGGTGGAATGATGGGACTATTCATTTAATGTTTTGGGGCAGCACGGTGGCTTAAGTGGTTAACACCTCTGCCTGGGGTCATGAGTTCAATTCCCAACCATAGCCTTATCTGTGTGGAGTTTGTATATTCTCCCCGTGTTTGTATGGGTTTCCTCCGGGTGCTCATGTTTCCTCCCACACTCAAAAACATACTGGTAGGTTAATTGGCTTAGATCAAAATTGACCCTCGTCTGTCTCTGTTTGTGTTTGTGTTTGTGTGTGTGTGTGTGTGTGTATGTTAGGGAATTTAGACTGTAAGCTCCAATGGGGCAGGGACTGATGTGAATGAGTTCTCTGTACAATGCTGCAGAATCAGTGGTGCTATATAAATAAATGGTGATGATGATGAATGCTATGGTGGTTTAGGTGCTATTAATTGAATGTGTGGCTCAGCTTGGGGAGTAGGAGAGCTATTTCTTAGAAGTGAATGCTTATTATTTAATATTTGGGAGGAAAAAGGTTTATTTTTTAAATGTAAATACTATTAATTTAATGTTGGGTTTGTTAGGGGGGACATTGATCTTTTTATTAAAGGTGAATTACATTAATTTACTTTCTGGGTTGGTTGCTGGGAGGCCTAATTATTAAACAGTGCTTTTGATTTAATATTGGGCTGCTTTAGGGGAGGGTGGCCTACTGTGTTCACTTAATAATGGGATTTCTATATCATGTACCTGTTCATTTTCCAAACAGGGACCCAACATTACAGTATCCAGACAAGCTGCAACTGGATTAGGACACAAGCACCAGTAACAGGTATTGAAAGCAGCAAGAACAGGTAGGAGAGAGCAGAAGAGCATCTGCCAACTGTTCTGACACACTCAGTCAGGACTTTCTCCTAACTGTAGGGACAGTTGGGAGGTATGTCCTGCTTCACATGGCTCTGCTCAAAAAGGGAGAGCTGCGTGCAACTAACAGTAGTGCACGCAGCATTGTCCGTGCATATGATGGGATAGGATGAGTTGGAGAGCAGCTAAGCACTGTCTAAATTTATAGCCATGCCAGCATGCCTGCTGGTTATGCCCACTGGTGGCATGGAAACTCTTCTCTACAAATCCTACATTTACAACTGGCTCTCTAATGCAACATGATTTTGCCAAGGTGCAAAACTACTATTTTTTTTTGCTTTATTTTTGAATGAGACTCTATATATAACCCTATGTTCTCAGATACATATGACATGTGGATATCTGTAAATAAAACAAATAAACAGAAAGCTGTGAATGCAAAATATAGCACACTATGGGATACACAGGTTTGAAAAATACTCACTTCTTGATGTGGAGATAAAAGGGAATATAAGACATTAAGTAGATTAACCCTAGACTGACCCAGGGGGAATGATGATAACTTTCAGCAATTAAAATACAAATTTGGGTTACCACCACACGTTTTTTCATATTTCTACAAGTCAGACATTATATACAATCTCTACCATGTCCCAGGGATTTGGATGTAGAAACAAATGTTTTTATGTTTTTTTAGGACTAGCTATATTACTTGGACTTATTGCAACCCGATGCACGTTAACTCTGTGAAAATAATTGCATGAGTCAGCAGAAAGATATTCTAAATATTGAAGATCCAGAACATTGTTTAATTATTATAAAAATAGGCTGAGAGCCCTTGGCTCTGCAGCATTACAAGAAGTTCACTTTGGGATTATCAACAGTTGCGAAGAAATCATAATGGTTCCGAATGAATCCAGTCACTGAATAAAATGCAAAGGTTCAAACACCACCTCTTATGTAATATATGGGACTGTGAAAAGTAAGTAAATTCTGGGACAAGGTCCTGAGATTTATAAATATAACATTCACTCTGAATTTAGGAAAAAATCCTATATTGTGTTCTAACTTTAACAATTGGAGCATGGATTGCAGGGGGGGCATCGACCCAATCTTAATACAAAATTAGACCTGCACACGACCCTGTTTTGGGGCACTGAAAATTTTGTTAGAGAATCTGTACTTCAATAAATAGGCTACTTTGCTAGATGTTCAGTAGAAAAACAGAAATGGGGAGCACATATTGAGTTGCTAGAGAGGTTACACCAAGTACTCATAATGAAATTATTTGACTCTATCAACTGGTACTTTTATAGACAAATTAGTGACCAAATAATTAATCCATTTGTTGGGGAAGGGCATTGGATGGCACTGGTTCCAGCTTCAGCATTTTCAATGATACACATTGATGTTAAAATATTTACCTGTATCCTGTTTTGGGCTGTATTTGCTGTACCTTGTTTTGCACATGTCAAGACATTTTTTGTTTGTTGTTTAAATCATACCATCTATGTAAGTGATTTCGCCCAGTATATTGTAAATACTGTTCAATAACAATAAAAAACAGATTAAAAAAAGTGGGCCTAGTTTTAAGAGAATGTAAACATGGTCAAGTCTAGCTTGAACAGATCGGGGCATTGGATGCTTTATGGGTGGGTCTTGTTTTTTTTTAAAAATGTTACCTCTTAAAATGTTGTTAAGGTATGTATCTCTCTTGTATATCCAATATATTGTCTGTCCCTCAACCTACAATCTTTCAAACGCTACCTTAATAAATTATCTCTATATTCACCCCCCTCTTGGCCATTTTGTCACTACCTCCTCTTCCTTTGACCATCATCCCCATTTTATTCTAGTTGCTGCTACTCTCTCTCACCACTCCTCCCTCTAGCATGTAATCTCTCCATCAATTGTCTAATATCTGTCTATTGTCCATTTTTCTCACATGTCCTTGCCACATCTTTTGCTACAATTGTGTGAGTGTCTACAGTTTTGCTTTTTTTTTTTACCCACACTCATTTATGCTGCTTAGCTGTATCTGTTTCTATGTATTTTGTGATAATCCACTTATCGGTTGATATTTTACCTTTACAGTGTTACCGGCAGAGTTAACATACCACTATGAAATAAAGACACAGAGACTTGATTTGGCTAAAATGGAAGGTCAGCAATTTATTGAAATGATCATTATATTGAGAAGAGGTGGCCAATATAAGCAGACCAATCAGCCCCTAGGTCACACCCATGAGCTATAAACTCCACCCCAATAGATTGGGTACGGCTGAGGCCCCCCCTTATAAGTGGAGCCCCATAACCCCCAAAAGGGTATTCTCACTAATTGCCCAATCCCTTTATGGCAGAGTGCCTACCATGTCTTGAATGTGACCATATTGTCCGCTAACTGGGCTGCTTACCGCCAATGCAAAACTTTTTGTTAAAATTTCACTCAAACTGACCCAACACTAAAAACCATAAAAAAAGAAAAATTAATATATAAAACCAGAGTGAGAAACAAAAATTGGGGCTGGGTGGGCGGGAAAAACCTCTCCAGATGGTAAAAGGGGAAGCTGACTGCTCGTACCTGGACCTTATCCTGCTTCCCCCACTATAATCCTGTAAACCTGCCCCCTAAGTACTTACTGATTGGCTGACCCCTGCCCCCCAGTGGAGTTAACTCTTGCTATACTGCTACTTTCTTTTACCTGCCCCCTAAGCGTTTATGTTACCTCAGGCTAATCCCCGACCCTCTGTTATCCTAATCCCCTTATCGGTTGACACTTTACCTTTACAGTGTTACCGGCAGAGTTAACATACCTGTTAAAGGACCTGTGGTAGCGCCTTACCTGCACACGCTATCCTCTTATTCTGTTCTTAGATACACTCGCTATAAAACTCGCACTTTTATGCACTTTTCCTTACACAGTGTTGCCTTACTCTTTTGACCACACTAAATAACACAAGTTTTAAAGAACTATTTATCCAATAATCACTGTATCTGAACAGTACTTAACAGTATATATTCGTTATAAATAATCAATACTCACAACATATGTATGTATTTAAATCAAAGTATTTTACTGTTAACACAGAAAAGCTTGTATTCACAATTCACACATATATCATAACGTTGTTCAACATAACATAGTATATAAACATTAACCCTAGGTTCACCATCGTTATTCCTTACACTATTCTTGCTTCACATATGTATCCTTAATAAGAATCAGTATTTGTAATATTGATTTAACTATCACAGATATCAGAAAATAGAACTACACAGTTATATGTATATAAAAAGTTAAATCCACATTACAAATACACATATAGCTCTATGGATATATATATTAATGATACTTATCAAGTCCTTGTATCCTCGGTCCGATTCTTTTTCTGCAATGTAGGGAACGTTCCTGTAGCATAGAATACTTTCTTGTAGCTTAGTGTAGGTTTTCTGTAGTATAATGTATATATAGTTTATGTAATGTAATGTATATTTTCTGTAGTGTAATAGTATAGTGTAATATATATCTATTCTGTAATGTAGTGTGTTCCTATTAGTGAGTGTTCCTAGTGTATTTTTTGTAGTGTAATGTGTTGTTCCAGGGCAGCAGCAGCAAGAGAGAAAGGGGAGTCCCGGGTCTGGACTTTTATAGTCCAGACCTGGTAACTCCCAGCAGCAGCATGTGTGGTGATTCACCACAAACATGTGCAGCTTCTTGTGTCCAGGAGTGATGTCATCACCCCTGTCTGTTCTCCCCACTGTGTATGTGTCCAATAGTAAAAAGCCAGTGACCCTCCCAGTGTCCCAACACCCTCCTTTGTCTATGGTCAGTTTCAGATAATAGCTTTGAAACCTGAGTTGTGTGTGGGGTTTTACAAACACATGCTATATAGGTAGTGTTGCCTTGTGGCTGGGAGGATGGGAGATACTTTGAACCATGCATGAAATGGCTTGAGAATCATATCATAGGAGAAGATTCTTCAACAATACCACTATGAAATAAAGACACAGAGACTTGTTTTGGCTAAAATGAAAGGTCAGCAATTTATTGAAATGATCAATATATTGAGAAGAGGTGGCCAATAGTTGAGTCTTATCTGCAATTATATGATTGTTGTGTGCTACAGAATTTGTGCATAAATAATAATAATAATAATAATAGTACATACCTTATTTAATTTAGTGTTTAGAGTTTGTTTTGTTTTTATTACATCGTATGTACCCTATTCTTTTTTCTTTACTGTTCTCATTTTAAAATTGCATTTTAACATATAATACATTTTATTTTTCATATAACATTCACACATGTTACATACAGGGGTACATTTATGATAGGAAGTTAAATTGCGACTATAAATACCTTTTAAACCTGACTTTTAGTAGTTTTGACAAACTGTTGCTGGATTGCAAACATTGCATGATCCATGAGGGCCAGAAAAAAAAAAAAAGACAGAAGATACATTTTTTTTTTTTTTTACCCCAGCCCCCTTTTGTCACGGCTCAGAATAATTTGTGGATCCCCTGCCTCTATTTTAGATGGTATCAGTAGAGGATGGCGTAGATAGACCATGATGGTATGCAGATGGTGGTAATCACAGAAGAAAGTTCATAAACATCACGGATAACAATAACACAGGAGATGGTACTGTTGCAACATAGTATATTAATTGATGATACAACAGGAATTATATATATATATATATATATATATATATATACACACACACATCAGCCAAGAGCACACTGCAGTTCATCAGTTCACAGGAATAATCACAGGAGTACTTCACAGTTGGTAACCGTTGGCAACAGCATGAAACAAACAGTATAACAGTTCAACGCAGAGATAATGAATAGAACACTTGGACCCAATACGAACACACAGCAGGTGAACGTGAATCACTGATACAGCTAAAGTCCAATTAGAGTAGTATGAAGACCTTGGCTGATCCGGGAAAATAATCTGATTCAACTAGCAAGTGGTTACGGGTATCACAATAGTTCTTATCTAGTGGAACAGTAAACGTTATACGACATCCAAGGACTTGGGTGGAGATAGAGACATGCAATACGATGTTGCCTAGAAGTAACAGCGAGGTGAAGAGTATCTGAACCATGCATGGAACTACAGGTCACAGGTGATCCGGTTCTCAGGTGCAAGGCGAGTTTACTACAATATGCGGCAGCTGAACAGGAGCACACAACTTGAGCTGAAGAAATGGCTACAGGCGTGACAAACAGTTCATAGTAAAAGTCCAGCAACAAGTAAACAGCAGAGTAATAATAAGCCATGCCAGACGTGGAACTACAGATGACAAACAACTTGATAGTAGTCCAATATCGTAGTTCAGCAAAATAGTCAACCAAATAGAATAGTACTTGAGCCAATAGATATAAGCACAGGTGTAGAAAACAGGTCACGAAATAGTTCAGTGTGCAGATGAACAGCAGAAAGTAACTTCAACTTGTAGATGAACAGCAGAGAGGAATACAGTTGAGGCGATCAAGAGTAGATTCAGCAAGCAGCGTGGAACTACAAGTACCAGGTATAATGGTTGTAGATGTAGAAGTCCAATACACAGGTAACAGCAGTAGTAGATTCAGCAAGCAGCATGAACCAAGGCAAACTAAGTAACACAAAGAACAGGCAATGAGCCCATAATCTTGGGAGGTTAATATAGTGCCCCAGGACCAATGAGGTTTAGGGAGGGGTCCAGATCACAGGAACTAGGAACACCTCAGAAAGTAATGTCTCTGAAGCAGAAGCAAGCAGGATCATGGTTCTTAAAGGGAAAGTCACAGCGCCGGCACCTGACTATGGGACCGGCGTGTGACACCTTTATTACAGATGCGACATAGCACTGAAAGGTTGATGGGGCTTCTTTCTGTATTGCATATAGTCAACTCAAAAATACACAACACGTGTCTATTGCTGTGCATTTTACTGGATATCAATAGTCCACATCGATAGTTATGTAGCAGATTTTACTACAAGACTTCAGGAGACTAAATAGTCATAGCCGGGAGCCAAAAGCTAACAAATCATTGTTAATAGCTACCTTTGCATTATTCTCCATAATATCCTACTATTGTAAACATGTAGCTGATTTTTCAGTACTGTGGTCCATTTATTTAGTTCCACTGTACTGGTAAAGAATATCCCAGGTTGAGTGATTGCTGATTTTCTATTACTATTTCATAGACATTTTGATTAATACTATATGGAATTGCTGTTATTTATTTATATTGTTTGTGGAAGGCACTGTGACTAGCACATAAAAATGCTCCAAATAAACAGGTGTACAATTGCATAGCTTATTCAACAATCATCTTTACAAGCAAAGCAATCCTGGAACTGCCATTTTGAAAATTACCTCAAATCTGTCAGAATACTTGAAAGGAGCAGAGGTGACAGAGCATATTGGATGATTTCTCATTGCACTGTATGTGTACAATGCACAGAGAGAGAATGCATCTCAGCTGGTGTCAAAAACCACAACAGTGCTCAGTCTAAAGAAGGTGATCCTGGTTTAAGCTCCCATGTGTATTTTCTTCATGTGACAAGAAAAATTTAAATATAAGCTCTATGGCAGTCTAAAAAAATAATTGTCTATGGTGCTGAAACAGGTAAATATACGCAAGTTGTAAATATGAGATATATAGATAGGAAAGAAAAACAGCTGTGCAAGTACTGCGCTTCTAAAACTGCAAAATAGAGAACTGAATACATGTGTGTATCTTAAATTTCCTTTACATATTGACTTAAAATACAAAATATAAGTCACTTCATAATGTCTGAGACTGCTTGATACTACATAATGTGTAATTTATATTTATATAAATTAAGTAAATAATATATATATATATATTCTACTATATAAATGCCTAGTGGCGTGTGTGGAAAAAAAAACCAAGCTGCAGCGCCACCTGCTGGGCAGAGTTATACACTGACCTATATATTTCTTGAAGGAGAAGTGACAGTTGGGAGTGGTTGGTGGTTGCTGGGGGTGACAGTGGGGAGTTTTTAACACCTTAAGTAGCTTAATGAAGGATGTGGCGATGAAGATGAAGGATGAGGTGATGGCGAAAAATTATGAGGTGGTGACATGTGGACAAAACCACGTTAAAAAAGGGCGCTTGCGTCGGGAAGTAACGCTCTTCCCCTGTGGAGGCCTGGGCTAGGCCCAAATACATGACAAGAACCTTTTTAACACCTTAAGTAGCTTGATTTGACTAGAATGCATGAGTATCATGCACGGGTTAACTTGTATATATATATATATATATGGCATAAAAATTGGTCACATATTTTCAATTCTCTAAAAGCTTTAAGGCACTGTGTTTTTCTAGTTCACAAAACTGTTACTATAAACAGTAAATGTTATGCCATATTAAATAAATACATTATTATTGTGAATGGAACTCTATATCTATCTATCTATATCACAGATTATTCCTTATCTATGGGCTTTATCACTGAATATTTATTATTTAACCCATCTGTAATTATTGTTCACTGTAGTAAATGTCCATGGCTTTATGTTGCTTGCAATTTGCTTTATCTTTATAATTCCACAATAAATCTATACTATAGCAAGACATAAGTATGTTTTTCACTGTTGGTTTCAATATTTAAAATCATATATTAAAGACAATTTCAACAGTGTGCAAATAAACCTCTTGATGTATTTTCTCCTTGAATATACAATATATTCAATGCAACGTAAATCAGGCTTGAAATATTCTATTCTGTTTATTTATTTATTAATTATATATAAATGTCTTGAATAGGTATTTTAAAATAAATGGGAACCAAATCTAAAAATAAATAAAAATTAAGTAAATGATACCAAGAAATGTTTACTTACAAGTACAATTTTGAATTTAAAGTTTTATAGCTTATCAATTTGATATAATTTATTTATTAGCACATTAGCTTATTCAAGCTATCTATAAACAGAACCATATATACAAAAGCAGCTAATATATCTATCTGCAATCATCTGTGAGCGTGTGCGGACATGGAGGAGAGACATAATACATATTTATACATAGCTATAAATACACATTTGTAAAAAATGTAAACAAAAACATATGTCTGCACATATGTTAAAATAAGGAAAATCATCCATCACCTGTCATTTTACTTAATTCTATCTTTAAATACTGTTCTAGCTTGCATAGATATATGTACTGCACATATATATTTACAAACATGATTCAAAATAGTGATGAGAAAATGTAATTTGAATATCATGGTACTTTACACCATCAAAGAAGCTCACTTGTATTGAATGAACTAAAACTTGAATTGCTGTCATGTGAGCTAAATCGCACTGTGCACACAATATACACTAATCAGACACAACATTAAAACCACTTACAAGTGAAGTGAATAACATTGATTATCTCGCTACAGTGGCACCCGTGAAGGGGTGGGATAAGTTAAGCAGCAAGTGAACGGTCAGTTCTTGAAGTTGAAGCAGGAAATATGGGCAAGTGTAAGGATCTGAGTGAATTTGACAAGGGTCAAATTGTGATGGCTAGACAACTGGGTGTTAAGAAATAGGACCTCTCCTGTTTGTTTCATCTATCCTCTGTGCAATTACTGCACAGATGGTAGATGAAACAGAAATGTGTAGGATCATTCCTGCAGTTCACTGATTCAGCTGGTTGCTAGGCAAATAGTTACAAGCTCTCTGCCAGCCTCAGGTGTGCAATCACCTACCACACTAATGCAGCTAACCATCCTGCAGTTCTGATTGGTATACTGCCTTTATAAACCTCTTCCTGGCAGCATACCAATATTGGTGATAGTTCCTACTTGACCGAGTGTGCCTTGCATCCTGACCTGTTCTGTTATTAGTGTTTGACCCAGATTGTTTATAGGAATTGCTGTCTTTTTCACTCCTGACTCTTTGTTAAACAGACTTGTTCTCATATCTCTGCTTGCCATAACCCCTGTCTTATTTAAAGGTTTCTGCTGTCTTCCCTACTTCGAATCCCAGCCTGTCTGACTCTGAGTTCTGTGAAATACATTCTGGTTGCTCACTACCTGCTGTTGTGTGCTGTTCACTTCATCAGACAAGTGCCAGACTACTCCACATTAACCCTTGCCTGTCTGGCTCAGAGTTCTGCTAATTTATCCTGGTTACTGATTACCTCCTTCCTGTGTATGGGGCTGCAAAGCCTCAGACTGGTCAGAGTGGCTATGCTGACTCCTGTCCACTGGTAGAAGATTGCCAGGTTTGATGAATCACATTTCCTTTTACATCATGTGGACGGCCAGGTGCCTGTGTGTCGTTTTCCTTGGGAAGAGATGGCAACCAGATGCACTAAGCCGAGGGAGGCAGTGTGATGCTATGGGCAATGTTCTACTCTAAAACCTTGGCATTTATGTGAATTTTACTTTGACACGTACCACCTGCTTAAACATTGGTGCAGACTAAGTGCACCTCTTCAAGGCAGCAGTATTCCCTGATGGAAGTGAACTCTTTCAGCAGGATAATGCACCCTGTCACACTGCAAAAATTGTTCAAGAATGGTTTGAGTAACATGACAAAGAGTTCAAGGTTTTTATTTTGCTGCCAAATTCCCCATCTCTCAATCCAATCAAGCATCTGTGGTATGTGCTTGAAAAACAAGTACAAGCCATGGAGTTCAACTTACAGGACTTAAAGGATCTGCTGCTAATGTTTCCAGAGGTCTTGTGGAGTCCATTAATCAATGAGTCAGAGCAGTTTTGGTGGCACAAAGGGGGGCCTACACAATATTAGGCAGGTGGTTTTAATGTTGTGACTGATTAATGTATTTGAAAACCTAACAAGTTGTGCACACATAGACGGAAGAATTGTTATTACTAGTTAAATGGGGCAGAAGACATTAAATATGATGATGACGATGATACTGAATATGGCTTTATAACCAATGATGAAGAAAATTATGGCAAAGCAGATCCAACATACAGAAAGAGATAATAGTCTTCTTTGAGAGAAGCATGCAAAACCTGCCAAATCAGATGACAGTCTCATAAATAAATAAAAACACATTGATTGAACATCTAGCATTGTTGTTCTTGCTGATGGTAATCTCGGTGATGATGCTATACATGTTGATTGTTATGGGACTGAAGCTGCATCCCATAACACTTATGAAGCGGAAAATGCATAATCTTTTTGTTTGGAATAATTCTGGGGGAAAATTCTAAATCAGCCATGTGTATGACTGTCAACCATCACTGCTAGTATTATTGGGCAGAGAGAAAAAGTACAGGACACATCCCAGTGCACTCTCGAAACACACATAGCTTTGTTGGATCTGCATCATTTCTGAAATTGATGGCTTGTGCAGAACCGAGGTAACAAGTACCTAGTCACTATTATCTTTAAAACAAGGCCATACCTGTTTGACACACTGCCACTGATGCAAACCAAAAATAAGCAGTAAAGTAGTCTCTCAAGCTTTTACTCGTGGTGGTATGCTGGCTGCTGCTCTTAATTAAATTCTAGATGCTGACAGTAAGCAGACAGGTTGAATTGCAGCTATGATCTGAAGAATCAGATTGAGTTTACAAATAATTTTAGCTGAAAGTTGGTCAAATCTCAGTGAACGGAACTTTTGGTGCATCACACCTAATTGGTGTCACATCAAATTGCCACAAGTCATATTATACATATATATATATATATATATATATATATATATATGAAACACTGGTTCATCAATTACTGAACTATTTTCTTTAGCTCACATGGGTGGATAACATCTGGGCTAGGTGGTTTATCGTTGTTATTAATGATAATTTAGGTGCAAGTGTACCTCATCCTGTCTTATACAAGTAACTAAATGGTTTGCAAAGGCTATTGCTGTACAACCTATTTTCTGTCATTTTTCTTTATTTTTGAATACAGTATATGTAAGAAAAAAGTTATTTACCTTCTAACTTCTACAGTTATTGTCCTACCTCATTTAGAAGCTCAATATTATAAGGTTTATTGCTCTTGCTTGTTTATGTAGACGAAAAACATTTTGGGCTTAGAATATCATTTGCAATTCACTTTTTATTTTCAATCATTGTTAACCTAACTAATTTAGTTTTTACATACTTTGTAACAATCCTTGCATTTCCAGAATTAATGCTTATTTAATTTCAACAACTTAAATCCTCTCTTTTCTCATTTATTACTACCAATAAATTTGTATTCATGGAGATTGGTTGCCCTGAATTTCTATAAATTATTTTATCGTTGGCATACGGATGGCAGTTATAGATGTCTGTGCTGTAGTGAACTCAACTGTTATTGCTGTTGTCCTCTCTGTAGTTCCTTTGGTGATTCCCACTGAATGCCACCTGTTATGGGAAACAAGTGTCCTGTTTCTGTTTCCTGCACCGAACATGATGCTAAAGGATAACACTAGGCTACTCCAAGCTCACATATAACCATAAGAGTTCCTGTGCCGTACAAAAGCAAAAGCCTTGTCTAGAACCAGAAGGGGAAAGTGGTTCAGTTAAGATAAGTTATTATTATTATTATCATTTATTTGTTAGGCGCCACAAGGTATCCACAGCGCCGCACACAGTACTAACAGTAGACTATACAGGGTGAAACCATACAGAACAATGAACAAAAAGTACCAATACTTCAGAAACTCTGGCTAGTCATATGCAGTAAAAACGGAGCGGAAGAACAGGAATGGAGACAGGAGGGGAGGGGGCCCTGCTCAAACGAGCTTACATCCTAAGGGAGGGTAAACAGACCAGGCACAAGAGGAGCCAGTTGAGGCAAGAGGAGAGGAGGGAGGACTAGCAAAGGGAGGAGATGGGGGGTAAGTAGATGGTTGGTAGGCTTTAAGGAAGAGGTGAGTTTTGAGTGCACGTTTGAAGGAGCACAGAGTAGGAGAGAGACGGATGGAACGAGGGAGGTCGTTCCAGAGAAGGGGGGATGCACGGGAAAAGTCTTGGATTCTGGAGTGGGAAGAGGTGATAAGGGTGAAGGAGAGGTGGCGGTCGTTGGCCGAGCGCAGAGAGCCGGCAGGAGTGTGAATGGAGAGGAGTTTAGAGATATAAGGGGCAGTAGAGTTGGAGAGAGCCTTGTAAGTGGTGGTGAGGAGTTTGAAAAGGATTCTGTAGGGGAAGGGGAGCCAGTGTAAGGCAAGGCAGAGAGGGGAGGCAGAGGAGGAGCGGCGTGAGAGGAAGATGAGTCTTGCGGCCGCAATGAGTATAGAGCAGAGGGGGGAGAGACGGGAGTGGGGGAGGCCAGTGAGGAGGAGGTTACAATAATCAAGGCAGGAGATGAAGAGTGCATGGATGATAGTTTTGGTGGCATCCTGAGAGAGAAAAGGACGGATGCGGGCGATGTTGCGTATTGGAAGCGACAGGCTTGGGCAAGGGAATGGATGTGGGGGGCTAAAGAGACAGAGGAGTCGAGGGTGACACCCAGGCAGCGAAGTTGGGTGACAGAGGAGATGGTGGTGTTGTTGACGACAATAGAGAGGTCATCGTGGGATGGGTGTCTGGGCGGAGAAAAGACAATGAGTTCAGTTTTAGAGATATTGATTTTGAGAAAGCGCTCAGACATCCAGGAGGAGATGGTGGAGAGGCAGTCGGATACCCGAGCGAGGAGGGTGGAGGAATTGGTAGAAGGATAAATGGTGAAGGACAGTTTTAGTGGACAACAGTTGACTGTTTGCTGATGACTACAATGACTAGTTATCTTCTCATTACAAAATATGAACTAATACCTCATGTTTTAATTTTGCTAGATACACATGCAGTATGAAGAATAAGTGCTGACAACAATTGTCTTTTTGTGTTGTATACATATATGGGCATTTGTATTGCCACGCAGCTGGTACCATATACAATATCGTATATACCGAGCACTGGTAATGCTTCTTCCCATGACAATAGCCACACATATTTCCCACTCTAGCAGCTACAATTGTCTTTTGTTTCAAGTGTTCTCCACACCTATTAGATAGTAAGCTATTCTATGCAATTTTATGTAATTGGTTTGTGTCACCCTTAATGTATATTTTCTAAATAAAAATAATAATAATAATATAAAGAGGAATCGATAGTAACAGTATATTTATATATCTATACATATATATATATATACATACATACACATGTATATATATATATATATATATATATATATATATATATATAAATGGGGTTCTAATATCCTTAATAGTCTGGCAAATGTATGGATGACCATTTAATAACGTTATTTATGACTATAACCGTCAACCACATCCTCGCAGGGGTAGTTCTGATTCAGGCTAAGAAATATAGTTCTTATTTTCCTTTAAATACACAGGACCAATATTCATGTAATGACTTATGCTTATCTCTTCAAGAAGAACTGTAAACAAGATGTAGTTTCATTTAAAATGTTTTGTATTATTAAGTAATATTCTAATTGTAAAAAACTCATATATATTATAAAACAGTAGACAGTGTATATTATACAAACTCAACAAGTTTTGTTCACTCTATTGACATGGGTGATATAGCATATGTGTTCATATAATGCATTACATTCATTGTCTGTTTTATAAATATACGGGTTGGGTACTAATACCCGATGCTGGCAACCCCGACAAGAGCGACGACGACATCTTCAGTACAAATAATGAGGAGAATGACCTATTGTTCACAGGGTCGGTGAAAGGTTTCTGGGCACCCTAGGCAAAGCCCCAGCCTGGCGCCCCTGCCCCCCCACCATCACCCTTGACCCATACTCAAACTCATCAAGAAGAGAACTGAATGCTTTAAGTCAGATTAAAGGGAATTTAAAATACAATTGATTTACTAGTAGATGAACATTCACATTTCACATTTTCATAGTGCCTAAATAAACAAATATTCACTATTTTGTAAAATGAGGTAAATGATAAGTGACTGAATTCCACACAATTGTTGATATATAACACAAGAATACTGAACATGAGGTAGAAAAGCAATATACCTCAAACCTTATTTAATCAATAACATCATATAATTCTTAATATTTTGCTATTTAGCGTTTTTATGTTTTATGGAAATAGAATAAAGGTTATTTTTTAAGTGTGAAAATATTGTGAGTAGAACATCCTTCTAGATCATTTCTGATGAATATAAGTGGGCATTTATTGGTCATTGTTTATGGTTGTTTATTTAAAAACTTTATTTAAGTCACTATCTAACCTAAAAATGAATGTATACTGCCTGTCAGGGTGTAGCAAAGCTGGTGGGTCAACTGCTGCTGCTGTTCTTCAAGGGCTACATAACATAGGCACCATCAGAGCAGACTTAGGTCTTTAGGGTGCCCAGAGAACACTCAGATGGGAGGGGTGGGTCCCCATAGTCTAGTCAGAGTTGCACACATTCAAAGTGGGGGAGAGCTCTGGCATGGGCAGGGGGAGAGAGGCACACATGGGCAAGGGGATACAGGCACACACGGGCAGGGGGACATGGGCAGGGGGACATAGGCACACATGGGCAGGGGAACACATGGGCAGGGAGACACAGGCACAAATGGGCAGGGGACACATGGGCAGGGAGACACAGGCACAAATGGGCAGGGGGACACAGGCACACATGGGCAGGGGGACACAGGCACACATGGGCAGGTGGACACATGGGCAGGGGGACACAGGCACACATGGGCAGGGGGGCACAGGCGCACATGGGCAGGGGGACACAGGCACACATGGGCAGGGAGACACATGGGCAGGGGGACACAGGCACATATGGGCAGGGGGACACAGGCACAAATGGGCAGGGAGACACATGGGCAGGGGGACACAGGCACATATGGGCAGGGCGACACAGGCACACATGGGCAGGGGGACACAGGAACACATGGGCAGGGAGACACAGGCACAAATGGGCAGGGAGACACAGGCACAAATGGGCAGGGAGACACAGGCACACATGGGCAGGGGGACACAGGCACACATGGGCACACATGGGTAGGGGGACACATGGGAAGGGGGACTTATGGGAAAGGGGACACATGGGCAGGGGGACACAGGCACACATTGGCAGGGGGACACAGGAACCTGAGGGTGTCATGGTGTTGTCATTCTGCATTGCTATCAGTGGATCACATAGACATCTTTCTTTACCTTACTCAAAGTTTCTCCAGTTTATTAGTCCAGGCAGGGGACTGAACAACGCTGATCCTTTTCCACAGTAATTCGAAGCAGTGCTGCCACAGCACCTCCCCTGCGGGACTCTCAGCTCTCTGCTGCATCTGAATGTACCAAGCCCGGGGATTAATGGGGTGCACTGGCTGCACAGATAATCAAGCCTTCCACCGGAATCTACTCCTGCACCTCCATCATTGCAATGACACCCACGCAGCGATGACACCCGGAGTAGCTGCATTTCACCCTGGCTGTGACCTGGAAGTAGCTATCCGGGGGTAAGTGAGGATCTGGGCGCCATGGCTCCTTCAGTACCTCCTCCGTGGGCGGCGAATAGCTGTGAAGGGGAGGGCGCCTTGCTGCACTTGCTGCACAGCTGTGGAATGAGTCACTGAATGACTCCATTGCAGATCCTTGTCAAATCATAAGATGCGCGGCGGATAATGGCATTGTAGGTCAGTTAATCATGCCCACGGCTGCCGCTAGTATTAAAGACATTATTAACTATAACATGGCTTCAGTGGCGCCCCCCAGAGCACGGCGCCCTAGGCAGCTGCTTAACTCTGCCTAATGGAAGTGCCGGCCCTGATTGTTCACAACGACTGTTTATTATACTGATCCCGAGGAAATGCGATTAATGAAGAGGGCACTGTGCATGCCGACAGTAATCTCTCTACAGTAAAGGGGGGACTTGGAGAATTCCTTAAGGCTTCAATATGTAAGCCCTACTTATTAACATTTCCTCAGAAGCAGTTGTTGTGAACAATAGGTCGCGCTGCTCAATATTCGCACTGAAGATGTCGTTGTTACTCTTGTCGGGGTTGCCAGCATCGGGTATTATATTACCACTGAAATATACAAGTCATTGTGTGTGTGTAAGTGCATGTGTGTGAGTCAGTCTTACCTATTGTCTAAAGGTATGTGATTGTAAGACAATGTGTGTGTGTATATGTTAATTGGAAGTGAAGATCGAGAATATGCAGCATTAATAAGACAAAGCACATGGCTCTCACAGGAGCCATTGTATTCACTCAATTTATCCAGCACTAAACTACATCTGCAGAACTTAGTACAGAACAGTCTTTCCAATCTAAGTACTCATCTCAGCTATATTTTTTAACAAATAGTATAACTTAATCTATGTAATCTGCACACTTTCTTCAGTTTCCAATTCCATCAAAAAAGTCAAAATATCAGTAATATCACTTAATCTATGCAATCTGCACACATTCTTTGTGGCCACCACTGTGGCGTAGTGGTTAGCACATCTGCCTTACAGCAGGGTCATAAGTGTATTTCCCGACCATGGCCTTATTTGTGGGAAGTTTGTATGTTCTCCCCGTGTTTACGCGGGTTTCCTCCGGGTGCTCCTGTTTCTTCCCACACTCCAAAAACATACTGGTAGGTTAATTGGCTGCTAACAAATTGACCCTAGTCTGTGTGTGTGTGTATGTTAGGGAATTTAGACTGTAAGCCCCAATGGAGCAGGGACTGATGTGAGTGAGTTCTCTGTACAGCGCTGCGGAATTAGTGGCGCTATATAAATAAATGAGGATGATGATGATTCTTTATTTTCCAATTCCCTCTAAGTCAAAATGTAACAAATGGTATAGCAGGCTTTACCCCGTAACAATACACTTTCATTACACAGTATTTGCAATCTCCATTAGCCTCTCAACAGCTCACAATACTTAAAATGGCTGACTTCATACCATGCTTGTTAGCCGCAACAGTAACAGGGCTAAGTTCTTATTAGACTACATAAACCTCCAGTAATACAATATACCATACTGGTAAATCCACCCCAAATATCTCTCTATTTAGCAATAGGGTGAGGCAGTGTACGAGAGCGAGAGCCAGCAAGGCATATTACACAAAAGACATCTATTTCAAACAACTTTTGCAACAGACACAAATGCTACCATTTGAAAATCCACATACACTCACCAAAATTTCACTAACTTCATTTTATCTGAACTCGGACAATTCCATTCAAATAGCCTAACAAGGAAGCAGTTACACATTATAACTATTCCATTCAAATTAACCTCTTGCAAACCAACACAAAACTATATATATATATATATAGTTATATATATATATATATATCCAGATTCACCACCTTCCATTCAATCCTTTCAAACTCCATTATATTCCATTCTTCATACTAGCCTAGCATGTAGCCGGCCTCAACAGCAATATATATATATATATATATATATATATATATATATATATATATATATATGTGTGTATATATATATATAGATAGATGGATGGATGGCTGGATAGATAGATAGATAGATAGATAGATAGATAGATAGATAGATAGATAGAACAAGTAAATATATGTATATGTATATATATATATATACATATATATATGTGTATATATATATATATATATATATATATATATATATATATATATATATATATACATACACATACACGCACACACCATTTCGGCCTTTTAGCTTTTATTATACAGCCCACTTTCCCAGTTTAAAAGCATTATTACGTCTCTTAGCTGATTAAACTACATTTCATGTTTTTGTAGGTCTCCTATAGAACGTTTCTTTGAAGCTCAAATAAGAAAAATGTGCTGTTATCCTTATCATGATACAGTACTTTTTGCCTCTTTGTTTTTGTAATCAATATTGTGTAAATGTCCACTCACCTGTACATTGGCTGTAATATCTATTTTTTTTTTAAAGTACCAACTCCAGCAGTGTATCCACTTTAGTTATTTTTTGTATGGTTTGCAATTGGTAATTAATAAAGTGTCTTCCCTTGCTACAACCACTAGTTTAAATGTGCCCGTTTATATGTATATTGATAGTAAAAACTACCTATGAGAAGCATTTGATTTTTTCTTTCTTTATGCTACTTTACTTATTACAAACTCAATTCAGTACTCTACTTTTCTCCATGTATATCTACACATCATTTTTATAGCTATCCTCAGACTGGGCAGGTCTTAAACACTTTTTTACACATACAGAAACCACTCTCCATTTCCCATCTTTCTTATCCTTCCTAAATATATATAAATATATCCTACCAAATTCTCTGCCAGTCATTACTTTCATTCTGACAAATCTGAATTATATCTATAATATATAAATCAATATTTACTTCCAACATCACAAATTCTAGTTCATGTATTTAGTTTGGAAAATTCCTAGGATATATTACCATAAATTTCATATGTTTACTACCATTTTTAATTTTATGCAACTATTGCCACTTCTAATCTCTTCGTTATTTCCCATTTTCCCTTAAATAGATTCTGTTCTCTGCCATACCCTGTCTATCTTCACTCCAGTTCCTAGTTTAAAATCTTTATCAGCCATCTACCCATTTTCTCCCCTCATGAGCTGCAGACTATCTTGACAGCAGAAATTTATCAGCCAGAATCTAACCCTCTCTAAGCTCCTTCCCCTTTTTAGGTGTATTAAGAAGCACTTGCTGTTGTACTTACCCTTGTGTATCAAACCATTGTCCTATAGATTGCAAGCTTGCGAGCAGGGCCCTTTTACCTCTCTGTATGTATGTACTACCCAGTATTTATTACTGTTTGTTCCCAATTGTAAAGCGCAACAGAATCTGCGCTATATAAATAAATGTTGATAATAGTAATAATGATGATGATGATGATGATGATGAAGCACAGGTAGTGTGAAAGCAATACCTTGGACGTCCTTGCTTTAAGTTTACAGTCTAAATCACTGAAAATGTTTTTGAGGACTGTCCATTTACATTTAACTTTATCACTGATGCCAATATATACCATGACCCCCAGCTCCTCTCAACAATCTTTCAACTGATCACAGTAAGTGGAGCTGAAGCACAAGGAACTCAGCAATTATGATCCTGGCTACAGATTACCCTAACTGTCTTAAACATTGAACACCCTACCACCAGCACTTCTCTGCCATTTACTACAGACCTGTTTACATACAATACTAGTTGCCAGAGGAAGTAATTGCTACTCCAGAAGTTAAATTCTCAAAATCATAAATTTTGCATATATATTGGATTGTGTCAGATTAGGACTAAACTCTTTCTTCCCTTCTGTGACCCAGTTACCTACCTCAAGATTCTGCTCTTTTATGTCTCTATCCTCTTCTAGACTGAAAAATACAGCCAATGCCTGCTCAGGGGGCAAAATACTCTATTACGTGTACTCGTTGGATCTCATAGTTTCCAGTTTATTATTTATATCCACAATTTGGTCTTCCAGATTCTGCACAACAGCCTTTATCCTTGAATGCTAAATTAATTGAGGTTTATGGACACCTGTCCATTATGCTGAGACTGCTGAAGTGGAACATTTGTCTAAAGATTCCTATGTTTGTTCAATAGCCTAACACCCAAAACTTAAGTGTATCAGGAAGAGACCCATTATAGCAGTTTTGGGATTGTATATTTATTATAATGCAGTTAAGTGGAGAAACATATTTCCACATAACAAAAAGTTTCACACACACAAAAAGCACCGTCAGTAATCCCCCCAAAAAAGAATGAAGAATGAATACCCCATATGTTTACCCCCCCTCTGAGTAAGATTTAAAAAAAGAATAAAAATGCTATTTATTGTACCATGATAAGAGTAAGA
This sequence comes from Mixophyes fleayi, assembly GCF_038048845.1. Taxonomy (NCBI): domain Eukaryota; kingdom Metazoa; phylum Chordata; class Amphibia; order Anura; family Limnodynastidae; genus Mixophyes; species Mixophyes fleayi. The sequence goes on from NC_134410.1 coordinate 54,916,587, forward strand.
TTACATAGATTTTGAACAAAAAATATTTTGGCACAAATTGAAACTGAAGTCCATAAGATATTCAACAGCAAATACAAATTTGTTGTCATAATTATTAAATTTTTTAACAGAGCCCTCTCGAAATATGTGGAAACGCTTAGCATGGTATTTACAACATGCAAAATTGCAAAGATGCAGTGAAAAATCCTCTTTGGTGATGCCACCTGCCTTGGTTTGTAATGAGGATTGCATAAAACAAGCAATTCACTTTGTTGCAAAGGGAAGCTTGTGTAATCAATTGCTAGTCACATGGAGAAGAAGAGGTGGAAAAGAGAGTAATGATAATTGATGATGATGATGATGATGATGATGGGGATGGTGGTAATGATGGAGGTACAATATTGACTTTCCTATCCTTAATTCCAACAAGCTCACTCCAACACTATTTTATTAAAATGTACATTAATATCAGATAAAATAATGCCACTGACACCCCTTAGCTAGTATATGTGTTGCATATATATATTTTGGTGATTATTGTGTGTTTGCACTTTCTTTAGCTATATATGATAATATTTAAACAATATAAGCATAGTTATAAATGGGGTACTCATAAATAACAAAAATAATGTCAATACTATAGTGAAATGAATGTGAATTATTAGAATTTTATAACAGTCCATTATATAATATTTTGCTTTAAAAAATGAAATGTGAGAATATTCAGCAGCAATGTCCTCATCTAAATGACTGCACTGCACATGACAAGCAGATGAGTTTCCTTATAATGTATCATGTGTTACCTTTGTTCATAAACAACCTTCTTTCTTTCTGTTTGCAAACGCAAGCAGCTTATGCCAGTCCTTATTAACTGCAGCTGTCAAACTCTTTAGATGCTCATGAAGAGATGGATTGAATTTGTAAAATAAGATTTTCTGTGTTAACTGTTCCTCATTCCGAATGCATTGACTTGGCCTTCCTTTACACCTTCATGAGCAGTATCGAACATTGAATCATTTCTAGAAAACACATATATTTATGTAAAGTTGAATAACCATGATCGGTGCAGCTATTGGATTTGTCATCCCTGTACATTTTACATAACTGCTATACCATACCAATTGTTTCTTAATCTACATTTCTCATCATTCTGCTATGGTTATTTAAACTTGTCACATATACAGAGCATGGGCGATAATTTGCAATTGTGTAGCTATATAATATAATATTATATACCGTATAACTTTATTAAAAAAGGCCATGGATTAGTAAAATAGTTCCATGCCAAATAAATGTGTAATAGTTAGAGTCAGAGGGAGAGATATTACAATAGATAAACTGCAATAAAACTTTTAATATAAGGGATTAGTCACAACTAGAAAGTTGTTGAAGAAATAAATTAACTGGGATGTTGTTGCCCTTCCAAACAAATATGTTCATTGAGATACATATTATGTTTTTTTAATTTAGAATCATTCTCTTTTTCCTGGAAAAGGCAACAGAATAACCTTATCTCACTATTCTGTAATTTACAACTCTACAGTTACTTTTCAGCAAATCTGGATTAAACATAGAATTTGACGGCAGATAAGAACCACTTGGCCCATCTAGTCTGCCCAATTATTAACCTATGATAACCTCAAACCCTATTTGATCCTTTATTCTTTGGAAGGATAACTTTATGTCTATCTCAAGCATGTTTAAATTGCTCTACTGTCTTAGCATCAACCACCTCTGATGGGAGGCTATTCCACTTATCCACTACCCTTTATGTGATGTAGTTCTATTTTTGTCAAATTTTTTCTGAACCTACTTCCCTCCAGTTTCAGTGCATATGCTTGAATTTTAATATTTCTTTTCCTTTGAAAAATATTTCCCTCTTGTACCTTGTTAAAACCCTTGATATATTTGAAGGTTTCTATCATGTCCCCTCATTTCCTTCCCTGCTCCAAACTATACATGTTAAGATCCTTTAGAATTTCCAGGTAACTTTTTTGCTGTAGACCATGCACCATTTTAGCTGCCCATCTTTGTACAGTCTCTAATATATTTATATCCTTCTGGAGATATGGCCTCCGGAATTGAACACAGTATTCTAGATGAGGCCGTACCAATGACCTATGCAGTGACATTATTACTTCTTTCTTTCTGTTACTGATTCATCTCCCTATGCATCCAAGAATCTGGCTTGCCTTTCTCATTGCTTTGCAAGATTGCTTACCTGACTTTAAGTCACCTGAAATAGTGACTCCTAGTTCCCTTTTCTCCTCAGTAGTTTTCATTATAGTGCCATTAATACTGTATTTAGGGTTTTAGTTTTTGAGACCCAAGTGCATGATGATGCATTTTTTGGCATTAAACTGTAGTTACAGCTCTCTTGACCATTCCTCTTACTAGATAATTGATCGTTTGTTTTACCCCTCCTTGTGTGTCTACCCTGTTGCACATCTTTTTGTCATCTGCAAAAAGGCAAACTTTTCCTTTAATACCATTTGCAATGTCACCAACAAAGATATTAAAAGACACTGGTGCAAGTACAGAGGTACTCCACTGGTAGCCTTTCCATCCTGTGAATACACTCCATTTACTACAACTCTGTTTTCTATCCTGCAACCAAGAACGTACCCATTGAACCATCTTAGAATCCAATCCCAAGCTTTCAAGTTTATTTAGCAGTCTGCGATGTGGGCCAGTGTCAAAAGGCTTACTAAAATCTAGATAGGCTAAATCAATGCCCCCCCCTTGATCTATTACTTTAGTCACCCAGTCAAAAAAGTCAATAAAATTTGTTTGACATGCTCTTCCCCCAGTAAATCCATGCTGTTTGGAATCCTGTAACTTACTGGATTTGAGATACTCTACAACTTTTTCTTTTAACAGTGTTTCAATCAATTTTCCTACTATTGATGGAAACACTCTTAATGTAGTTCCACTGCACTTTTGTGCAGTGGAACTACATCTGGAGGTAAATGTATCAAGCTGAAAATTTGTCCGGCGGGTTTGAAAAATTAATCAGATTCTAGCTATCATTTATTTAGTACATTCTACAAAATGATAGCTAGAATCTGATTGGTTGCTATAGGCAACATCTCCACTTTTCAAACCCGCCGGAAAACTCTCAGCTTGATGCATTTACCCCCTGCTGTCTACCAGTCCTCCGGAATTACTCCTGAATCTGGTGACTGTTTGAATTATTATGTTAATGGTGTTACCAGCACCCCCTTGATGCTCTTTAAGTATCCTTGGATGTATCCCATCTGGCCCCATTGATTTTTCCACTTTCAGTTTTGAGAGTTCTGTTTAGACTTTCTCTCTGTAAATGTACTTGTATCTACTTCATTTTTATTAATATACTTGCAACTTAACTGTGGCTCTTTCCCCTAACTTTCTGTAGTGAACACTGAGCAAAAACTATTATTAAGATGATCTTCTATTACCTTGTCTCCCTAAACAAGACTCTCACCATCTGTCTTTAGTCTTATTATCCCTCCTTTTGTTTTTTTACTTTCAATTATATACCTAAAAAAAAAGTTTTACCACCTTTACCTACTGACTGGGCCATTCTTATTCAGCTTGTGCCTTTGCACATCAGATTTACTTCTTCGGGCTAGATTTACTAAGCTGCGGGTTTGAAAAAGTGGGGATGTTGCCTATAGCAACCAATCAGATTCTAGCTGTCATTTTGTAGAAGGTACTAAATAAATGAAAGCTAGAATCTGATTGGTTGCTATAGGCAACATCCCCACTTTTTCAAACCCGCAATCACAACATGTAGATTAAAGTCTCTCATGATTATTGCCTCTCCTTTTAATGCCATGTTATTGATGTCCTGCACTAGGTTCCTGTCCAGTTCCTCTTCCTGACTTGGTGGTCTATAGATCACCCCAGTACAAAGAATAGACTTCTACCCCATTGCTATGATCACCCAAAGGGCCTCAGTTTTTTCTTCAATACTTCTATTAAAGCAGTATTAATGTTTTTTTTCACATACATTGCCACCCTCCTCCGATTCTTCCTACTCTGATCTTCCTAAATAAATTATATCTTAATATAGCTATGTCCCAGTCATGGTTTTCATTGTACCATGACTCCATAATAGCCACAATATCCAGATCATTCCTTGTCATTATCACACTTAGTTCTGAGATTTTATTTCCTAAGCTCCTAGCATTTGCACACATAGCTAAGAGTTTTGTTTGTGTGTCTTCTATTCTTAGCTATGTTTATCTCTCACTAGGAACAGAATGGTTATGGTCATCTACAGCCAACAGTGGGTGCCCTTCTATTTAGTATGTTTGGCAATGTCAACCACACCCATTGCTAATAGATACATAAAATCAAGCATACAGCTATGCAATATGTATAGTCAAACATTAGCAGCTGAATGGGTCATAATAAAGAACTCAGTAACTTTCATCTTAGCATTCTCACTCTTGTGGCTGAGTGGATGTGAATCTCTGTAGCCATATTCCAAAATCTAGTGAAAAGCCTTCTCAAAAGATTGTAGGCTATTATCGCTGCAAAGTGGGGGCCAACTGCAAACTAATGCCCATGGTTTTGGAATGATATGTTCAAAAGGCACAAATGGATGTGATGTTATGGTGTATATTGTGATATAAACGCTGTGAAGACTATAAATGGTTTGTATGTGTGCCCCAGGTAGGTATGATTTTTAAACTCCATGGACATTGTGTAGTGTTATGGAAAGACAACTTGTAACAGCTGGTTTAAATGTTCCCTTGAGTGAATGGAGAGAGAGTATGGGCTCTGATGTCCAGTACACTAGACGAACGACATCAGATTATTGCAGTGTATGGCTAAAACGCGTTTTGTCTGCTACAGGACTTTGTCAAGGAGGCTGAATTGATAAAAAGGAGGCTATTAATAGGCTATACCCCGATAAACACTTTAAAGTGTTTATTGTGTTAATTTAGATAACCGAGAACATTAAATATTTACAAACAATGCAATTTGGTATCCAAAAATCTGACTCTGGAAGGACACCGTAGTTCACCTGGGGGTAAATGTATTAAGCTCCGGGTTCTTCAACACCTGCGAGTTTGGCGTCTTTGGCATTTAAATTTAAAGCGGCGCTGCCTTGTAAAGGAAAACTTCCCTTTACAAGGCAGTGCCGCTTTAAATTTAAACGCCGAAGACGCCGAACTCGCGGGTGTTGAAGAACCCGTAGCTTAATACATTTACCCCCAGGTGTGTTCTTAGACCGAGTCAGAGAAACCGCGAAGAAGTGACAACTACATGGAAGAAATCCAGCCCATCGTTGGACCGTTGGGTAAGATTAGTCAGCCAGTGTTTAGGGTTAGAGTTTTGTGCTTGGACTGTGACACCCATCTTCCACGTTTGGCTCAGATGTCACTTATCCTGAAAAGGCTATAATCATTTTTATTTGTGTCTCAGCTTTTCACGGCTGCACTTATTATATCATATCCTGCTTCTCTTCACATATCCTATACATGCTCACTTTTTTTAGTTGTCACAACAACTATATGCATCTCTATTTACTTCTGTTCCCCTGGTTTACTATTTAATTTATATTTGTTATTGGAGCAGCATTTGTAGATATTATATTTACAAGAGAGCCCTCACCTAACATTATCTATCTAAGAATTTAGAGTGATCATTGACTGATCATTTAGTGTTATAAAAAAAGACTACTGGCAGCATTAGTTATCCTCAAACATTATAACTAGTAACTTCTAACAAATTGTGATTGATTTTCTGCCACATAAATAAAATATGTTATAGGACTCTTGAGGTCTGGAGCTTTTGAAGACCCCAATTAGCTATTTATAATAATCAATGGAGCATAAAACTAAAACAAATGTCAAAAGCATACTGTACAACAGCAACAAATTAATGACTTTTTAAGAGAAATGAAAATTACATTGGGGTTTATATACTAATTTGGCTATCCATCAAACTGTGAAGCATGCAGCTGCCTGATATGTGCAGTCCTTCAATTATATTAAAATGATGCTTGCCTAAAAAAAAAAATTTAAAATTATGAGCGTTAGGGGGGTATTAAGACTTTGTTTATTACATGGGTCACTTTTATGTGTTTGAATGTTTTTATTACATTGGTTAAAATCAGTCTAGAAAAGCTCATGGAAGGTGATGGAATCATTTGGGTCATGGGATGTGATTTAAATAATTTAATCTCAAAATGTGTCTTCAAAAGTAGGCACATTCATGCACCTATCCTGTACTTAGCAAGGAACACTTCAGCAATTCCTTGCAACAGAACCCCCACAGAAACTGCCATCTGCTTGCTTCCCCATAAAATAAAATTGGAGAAATTGTACAAAAATAGGTGACATTCAGAGATTTTACACTGTACTTTTGCATTTTATAAACTACCTTCACTGTGACGAACACATCTAAACAATTTAATGTGAAGAAGGTGTGGGGGAAACATGGATAATTTTTAAATGTACTTTAGTATATTTTAGACAGAGTGCTCCAAATCATGAAAAAAAACCATACAGGGTAAAAATTATCATTCCTGTGACTTCAGTTGAGTTAATTTAAGAACAAATCCTTTGCAAAAATGTTCAGTGCAAACTCCCAATCTGACTTTTTTGGGCCCATGCCATGCAAATAACCTCACACCAATTCAATAAGAAACATACCAATTACTTCTTTGTAGTCAAAGATGAGAAGGGAACAAAACACAACAACTTAAAAAATAAAACAAATTGTTTTCCATGTTGTCATTCCCACTTTAATATTGCAGTGCTTTTTTTAAACAAAGATACAAATAATGCATTTTTTCTCCAATAGTACATTCAATACATTGAGCTCTGAGCTCAAAAACAATATTTACAAATGTATATTTACAATATGAAGTATTACTACAAGAAAATAATATAAATATAAATAAAATAATAATAATAATAATAATAATAATAATAAAATCAGCTGTTGGCTCAACTATAGTCATCCATATTGCCATATAAGCTAATTTGTAATTGTACGATTGCAAACAAAAAGATAAGAAAATGCTTTGTGAGTTCCAACAATACATATCAATAGGTAATGTAACACTATCATTGTTTTCATGGTAGCCAATTTAAAACAAGTTAATTTAAATAGTAACATGTTTAGTCTTTTATTTGCTACTAAATAATTAAAATATTGTTACATTAAGAATATAACTTTGCAAGGTTTCACCCACTTTGCACCCTAGCTCTTTATTCTTATAACAACTTAAAATTGATCATACCAGTATTTTACTGTAAAGCTTCTCAAACATAATTATATAATTATATAAATTCAACTGTCCTTCATATATGTCTTCCAGACAGATTTCATGTTTTTGAGTGTGCCTGGCATTATTGAACAAAATTGTCCATTGGCAAATTTGTAAAGAAACTTAAGTACACGCATAATTGCTGTAAATCTCATCTAACCATCGATAACAGCACCATTTGTTAGCAGCAGATACCCAGATATGTAGCAAAAATCTGAGTTTTACGAAAAGAGATCAATCTAACAGAGGAAAATTCCTTTTGTCATGCTTGGAACTGCCATTTGGGATCACTCAGTCTTATTAAGCGCAGCTGTCCAATCTCTTTATCCAGGATGAGGTCATTATTTCTTGGAAAATTACTGTTATTACAAGATGAAAACTTACAGTTATCAATAATGCATAATAGGTCTCAGAATGCCCATATCCATAAACCAAAATCAATCTGTATTGTCCAAAATATACTTAAAAGGCACATATACTGCCAGCTCAGGAAATATGTAAAAGTAACTTGTATGACTTTAAATACTGGAATTATTCAAGTTTAATAATTCCAACAACTTATCATAATATGTCACATCATATACTGTAAAAATATAGCAGACATCTTAATTGGAATCTTTTTATACTAAATATCTTTGACTTTAAAATATTAACCATTTTAATTTTAACAAGCCAAAGAATTCTGGCAACGTACATTATGAATTTCGTGTGATATTTATTAATATTTACAGTATATGGGTATGTAATTAGAGCCATTATATTGCAAGAACAGCTTAACAATATAAATGGCTTCTCCATTAAAGTGCAATATGAAAGCTAAAAAGGTGGCTTATTAAAATTATAGGAAGAGATTCCCAAACTCCTAGTCCTGAGCTAGTGCAAAATTCACAACCTTTCGCTAAGTAAAATGACTATGTGCCCCAACACACAGCAAGGAATGCCTCATAAGGTGTGCTTACCTACCCCTTTTACCTTGTTTCATTAATCTGAATCAGCAAAATAAAATTTTCATTTTTGCACTGCTCTGTAAAACAAGGTACACCTATGCTGTACTTTGCAAGTTCCTTCCTCCCTCCACCTAACTTTACTTTGACAGGAATCTAGGCGCAGTTGCACAAATTTACATAATAAGTGCTAACTGTATTTTCTTACTAAGCAAGCACCACTGGTTGGGAGTGGAACTATGAATCAAGGAGGTTTAGGCAACCTGTGTCTCTCCCAGCATTTCATACGGTGTCTTTGCTCGGGATTTGTGGGCCATCAGCATTAAACTGGAGGTCATTATTATTACCTTGCTAACAAACGGCAAAAAGTAGGCAAACTAGCAGTAAGGTGATAGTTGGAGAAAGAAAGGATGGGGAAAAGGGAAATTAAACATTTAAGTATTAATAAGTACGCTTGCAGGTAACCTTACAGGGACCTTATGGTATTTGTAGAAAGCACCAGCCAGCTGCCTTTCAAGCTAACATTATTATTTTCAGTTCATATTCATAGGTTAATTTTGTTTTTAATCTTACTCAGAATGTAAAGGGATCATGTCTCCACAACTGGACTTAAATTAAATTCTAAATACTTGCATAGACAGATTTGAGGTAGTTAACATATAATTCTGTGTCTACATGCTTTGCACCACATTCTAAATTCTAAAGTACAGACAGAGTACAGACAACAAACTGTAAAATAAATATTATTTTGGTCCTCTTCATGTCTAATAGCACTATACAACAGATTGCAATCCTAACAACTTACTAGTGGATATACATGTATTAATAGTGGTCGAAGTGGAAATTTAGAAGTAGCAGTATAGAAATGTAGAAGTGGTGCAATGAAAAATGTAATGGAAATGTAAGTGAATGGAACGCAGTTGAGTCTATGTGAAGGTTGTACACCAAGATTACAGTTCAGAAGTGCTTACCACAGCCCCCTACCCCATTGTTTTAAGGTAATGTAACACTTTGAGAAATATTGCTCTGGGATTATTACAATATTTCTGTAGCAGGAGCCTGAAATATGAAAGCCTGTGTCATTGTGCTATAAAAAGCCTGTTCAAAATAGTTATGTGCTGACTAGCAATCTCTGTCTTCTCCAATGAAAAGGTAATTTTTCATTGAGACATCTCCTTACTCTTTTGCGAAGTGCGTATTAACCTTTATTCTCACATACTCATGTGAAAATAATAGTACAAGTTCAAATTGCGCACTACAACTACATACTTAGTTCATAATTTTATGATATATTGAATTTGTCATGTGACTTCCAGTGTTATTTATGTCTTCTGTAATTAACAACCTGCGTTCAATGTATGACACAATCTCAATACTGCCGCAATCCACCATGGGTCAGGTGGTATGGAAATATTGCCATGTGTTAAGAGCACTATACTGGGGTAAGCAGCCTTATTTAATATAAAAATGAAAATATCAGATGCACTAATGCAGACAATGCATGCAAAAACAAGATAAAGCAAAATGTTTTATGAACAAACAATATAAACACTTAATTGTTATACTTTTTACTCAGAACTACTAAGCCCTTCACAGGAAAAAACACAATTTGTACAGTGTCTGAAATATGTACAGTTTGAATTAATTTATGATCCTCCTCTCATTCATTTAACTTTCCCCTATGCACTTCTTCTTCAACGCTATTATAAAAGTAAGTAAAGAAAAATACTTTGGGCTGCTTTTTTTTCAAGTTTCAAATTTTTTTTTTATTTTAATATTTCAAATGCATTACTTTATATGCAGTATTACAAAATAATGATTTCCAGTATGCACATACAGGACAGAAAAGTATTTTAAACTAGTGATAAAAACGGAAGTAACGACACCTCTGAGTGTTAAAAACAGGTCCTTTAATGCATCTAAAATTCTCTGCATTTCCTAGAAATATAAGGTATTTAAATCTTCTCCCTTTGCAGCTAATCTTAATTTCTTATTCCCGGCAAAAAAAAATATTTTTTTTACAGATAATGTCACATAATCAGATGCCGAATTGTAAATATCTTTCTATTTATAAAGCATACACAATTCTATCCAGCTGTCTTTATCTACCAGAGTCAAAAAACACCTGCAAAAGATACCTTCTGTCATGCAAATCCATGCATGTAGCATATAAATAGGCGTTTATGTCATAATCATCATATAAAAGAATTTGCACTAAGCCCTTGTTTGTAAATGCTCCCCACTGTGTTCTAGCTTATCAGATTAAACAACATTCACACAGTACAATTCAAGTTGTGAATATCACAGATTCAAAGAGTTTAGATGAAACAGAAATGCATGTAAAATTTATGTGTGATTTCCATCATTATCTTTCCTAACATTTACTTACATGGCAAGCTAACCCATCTGCGATGCAATGTCAGTAGGAGTTCTAGTGAAACCAGTTTAACTGTTCTGCAATATACAAACATCTGCAAACTCCTATATCAAACATGAATGGCCTGTCATGTTGTAACGGCCAATAAAGCCATCATACCATACATAACTAGGGGCAAACGCAGGATTTCAAGAGGTGGGATTCCAAATATTTGCATAGCGAAGCCTATTTAACAAGTATTGTGGAGGTATATATATATATATAGCTTTATTTATTTATTTTAATAAATGTTATCTGTTTTTTTAGCTTTAATTTGTTTCTTCAACATTATTGTAACTTAAAGCCCTATATAATTAGCATAGTTTACAACTCTAACACTCCTACTTATCGCTGAACTAGGGGACCCTATTGATAAATAATCCCCAGTGTCTCTAATATGGTTTACAGCTTAATAACAGCCGCTTACCTCTCAGCAGAAACCCTGTCGTCCGTGCTGTGGGGTTATAAGGAGTGCCATCTCTGCTGTGTTACGCTCAGGCTGTGCCACGCGACGGCATTGAAATCATGCATGGGGCAGCACAGTGGCCTAGTGGTTAGCACTTCTGCCTCACAGCACTGGGGTCATGAGTTCGATTCCCGACCATGGCCTTATCTGTGTGGAGTTTGTATGTTCTCCCTGTGTTTGCGTGGGTTTCCTCCGGGTGCTCCGGTTTCCTCCCACACTCCAAAAAAAAAAAACATACTGGTAGGGTAATTGGCTGCAATCAAAAAAATTGACCCTAGTCTCTCCCTCTCTGTCTGTCTGTCTCTGTGTGTGTCTATAGTAGGGAATTTAGACTGTAAGCTCCAATGGGGCAGGGACTGATGTGAATGAGTTCTCTGTACAGCGCTGCGGAATTAGTGGCGCTATATAAATAAATGATGATGATGATGATGATGCATGTGCCCCTTTATTTCTCACTGAACTCTCCCTGGCTGCAGACAGCTTCAGATACCGCGCAATTGCCAATTTCAGAATATTTTAATTTGAGTGCAAGGGGGTCGGGCAACTGAAAAATACCACTAAGTGTGCACCTGGTGCACAGATGTAATGAAAGGGCAAAAGGAGACAGTCATACACTCAAAGGGGTGGAAAATAAAGGGAAATAAATATTTTAGTTTTCTTTGCTATTACAGCAAGGTCTGTTACACCAGTAGAAAGCAGCCGCAAAAGATGTCTCCTAGAGATCTATCTGCAGCTGCCTTCAACTCAGCATATCATGCAAAGAGCATGAACACACCTTTACAATTGCTAGGCTCACCCACTACCTTCCCTGTTCCACCTCCCTAAGCGCAGAGAGGTCTAATAGGGAGATCCTTCTCAGTTTGCATGCAAAAATGGCCAAGGATCCATCTCAGTTAGTTATCAGACAGATCCTTAGTCAAAAGTGATTTTTGCGCTGATCAGTTGTCTTTGTCAATATGGCAGGAGGACCCCTGCCGCGTGTCCCCCTGCTATAGTGTCACCCACCCGTACTGGTTTGCGTAGTGCTGGTTGTGGTGATATCAGGAGGATCCCATGCATTTATTTTCCCAATTTTCCTGCACCTTGCAGTAGGCTGGCAGCACTAGGGTTAATTATGTTTATAGGGGAGGACCCCATGCTTTATTTATTTTTTTCATTCATCTGATTTTTACATTATAAAGCCGGTGGATCCTGCGACTGTATAGTGTCTGACCCGCTTGCATTGCCCCATTAATGATGATGATGATGATTAATGCCAGCAGTGTGACAGTCACCATTTTCAGTGTCAGTAATTTCTGACATAGAGGTAATTTGGGTATCGTGTTTTTGGTGTATCAGTTTTTACAACTTTTGTAATTTCCTATAAGTTGCAATGTTAGCTGGTGGCTTTTTAGTATCTGTCTTATGACTACCATCGCACAAACTAGAAGTGTGCCAAGGTATGTGCAGTGGCTGAAACATCTCAAAAGGCACACTTTGAAAAAGCATTATATCAAAGTCCATCCTCCTTCCAATATAGGTTCTCCCCTTTCATATTCTCTATTTTACCATGAAAGTACAGATTGGTTTAATACATATGGTACATTTGTGTGTCTGACGCTCTATTTACATTGGCAATGTGTGCTTAGAAATACTCTTCTCTGAAGCTCTGAAGTACAACTAGAAAATATAAAATGCATAGAATTAAAAGTATAGGATAAGTCTATAGCACTGGCAGTCAAAAACCAGTGCAAAAACCAAATCATTTTGTGGAGTAGAGATGTATTAAATTGTACCCTCTCTGCTCTCCAAAATCAATTCTTGGTTTTGCACTGCTCCACACAACTAGGTGTACCCATGTATCTACTACAGAGTTGTTAGCGATAAAACTGTCTTTTTTTGAGTGGCAACATGTTCTAGAGGGTGCATGAGTTCCTTGAATATTTATACAGATCACAAGAACCTTCTGTACTTACATTCTGCTTGGTGCTTAAACCCCACGCCAATCAAGTTGGTTGTTGTTTTTCTCATGTTTTGACATTAATCTAACTTTCTGCTCCGGACTTAAAAATAAAAATCTGATGCTCTCTCCATATCTTTTGATTCTGCTGATGATGAATCTTCCGAAGAGATCAAGCTGATTCTGGATCCCAAATATGTCTTAGTCTCCACACCTCTCATGGAGTCCAGTTACACTTTGGGGAAGACTTTCCTTCATCCACAATTACGACATACATTTCTTCGTTGGGCTTACACATCCTGCTTTGCGGGTCATGCAGGAATCAGGAAGATTTGGGAGCTACTCTTTCACAACTATTTGTGGCTGTCCTTACGCAATGATGTTAAGAATTTTGCTTGCACATGTTTCATTTGTGCTCAACATAATTTTTCTCGGGACTTTACGGCCCTCTCATTCCTTTAATGGTTCCTGACACACCATGGGCCGAACTTTCTATGAAGTTTATTACTGAGCTACCATCCTCCAGGCATTATACGGCCTACTCTGGCGGATCTCTTCATTAAAGAGGTTCTTAGTTTACATGGTTGTCAGAGGCGCACAGAGGATTGTCGGGGGGGGGGGGTTTCTCGCCGCAGACCCCAAAAAAAAAAAAACAGAGAGAGCTGCTGCGCATGCGCCCGCACAGCAGTTCCGTTTCGCCAGCAATGTCCTATACAGCAGCCGCGGCGCTGTCTAAGAATAGTCTGCGGCGGTGCTGTATACAATACAGCACCGCCGCGGATGCTTCTTTGACAGCGCCGCGGCTGCTGTATAGGACAGTGGCCACTTAGTTAGCGCAGGGGGGGTTTCTAGAGACTCAGAAAGCCCCTTGTGTGTGCCACTGGTTGTCCTCTTACATGGTTGTCCTCTTTAATTTCGTGTGATGGCAGGTTTTTGAAAAAAGCACCTGTATCATGGCGTTTTACTATTGGCTACTTTCAATGTCAGGAGATTTGACATCACAAGCCCTATATAAAGCACTGGCCTGCCACTTCTTCTTTGATAGGGTTTTGTGGAGAAAAGAGTTAGGAGATAGGAGGATTTTGGGTTGTTGAGAGTTGGTTTAGAGGAGTCTTGTGCAGCGATTTCTGATTGGAGTGTGAGTAGTCCTGTGTTCTTTTACAGTCTTGTGCCTTTTTTTTTCTGATTTAATTTCTGTCTTGTATTTATTGTATTTGTCTAGTCCTTTGTCTCTGTTACTTGTGTGTGAGTGTGTTGTGAGTGTTTCAGTAGTTTGTCTAGTTTGTCCTTTGTGTTTGTCAGTAGTTCAGTGTTACTTGTTTTTGTGTATTACTTGTGATTATGGGCAGAGATAGGAGGGGGGCAGAGGCTGAGGAGAGGGAAGTAGAGATGGAGGGGACAGAGGAAGGTGAGGAAGGGTTAGAGGAGACAGGACATGGCAGGAAGACCAAGTCAGGGATGAATGCAAGAATTGTGTGCTGGTGCACAATATTGTTCCTGCTACGATATAATATTAGGGAACCTGGCAGTCCGTACTGCACTCAGGCGGCATCATCAATTATGGGACCAAATATGTGAGGCCGTGAACACGGTGGGGCCATTAAAGCGGTCAGTGGCTCACTGCCACAAAAGATTTTCAGATATAAAGAGGAGACTTAAGGAGAAATTGGCTGATGAAAGGAAGGCTGCAAGACGAACAGGTGGTGGACCCCCACTTCGTGCGGAATACACCACCTATGAGGAGGAGCTGCGGCAGATACTGCCCCGGGAAATTGTAGAGGGGGTCAATGTGCAGGATACAGATGCACCTTCGTTTAGCCAACTAGCTGGTGAGTTTTTTTTGCAATTTTTACTCTTACAGTTTTGCAAGTACACGTGACTTTTTTAAAAAATGTATTTGTTTTTTCCAAACACATTTTTCAAATATACTGTATATATTTTAAATGATTGTCGCTCCAAATACATTGTATGCTTTTTTGAATACATCCAGATTTGCCTGTGAGAGACTCCACTCCGAGTCCAAGGTCTACTCCTCCACCTTCTGTGAGGGATTCTGCCCCTGAAGAACAAGCAGGTGCGTGTAGTCTGTTTGGGGGAGAAACAATGGTGTTAGATGTTTTTATGTGCAAATGTTGGTGTACATGTTATATATCTTGATTTTTATATGGAAACAAAATAATAATGAAAAATAAATAATGAAAAAATCATGTACGACACAGAGGGAGAACTAAAATAGTAATAGCTTACCCAAAAGCACTGTCTAGCAGCATTTTGCTGCCAGCACCATCATATTTGTGTATCCAAATAATTTGCTTTTCTATCCCCCTCACCCAAACATAGTCCAAATAAGAATGTTTTTTTAAAAAAAAAAATTGCACCCTTAAACAGGTTGCATAGGACAAGTAATCAGGAATGCAAACATTGTTAAACAATCTGTAGTTGAAAAAGATTATTCTTTTCTATCCAGTGACCAGAATGCAATAAACAAACATATTATATCCTATATACTTAGCATGATTTTTCAACCACAGATAATTCTTCATATCAACAAGCTCAGCGGGAATCCCTGGAAATGTCACCGCACACAGAGGATGAAATAGTAATCACCCTCCAAGTTGTTGATGCCCCTGTGTCTAAGATCCAGGAGCAATCACCTGAGCCTGCAGAACACACCAAAGAGCAGCAAACTGCACCTCCTACATTGGACACAGGGAGAGAAATGGCCCAATCAATTGCCAAATTCCAACTACTGCAATCCCAGTTTATGGACACACAAACAAGGCATATGTCGCATATTGTGGGGTATTTGAGGCGTGCACACGGCAGTAATAGTCAGATACCTTCTGCGTTAAATCGTATTGCTACAGCTATAGAGCAATCTAATGTAACGATGGTCCAATGACTGATGCTGTGGAGGCATTACACACAACTGTAAGGGAGGTGAATGCTAATGTAAATAGGATGGCAGGGCAAATTCACCATGAAATAATGTCCCGTTTCCCAGTACCAATCTCATCGGCCACAACCAGTACCGCTAGCACCCCTAATAGATCAGTCCAGAGTACACCTCCAAGGAGAGGTGCTCGCACCAGGGGTGGCCGAGGGAGAGGAGAGAGTGTCTCCAGTGGTGCAGATGTACCTGCCAAAAGGTGTAGGTAGCCTAATGCTTGTGGTTTATGTTTAAAATTGTTAAAAAAAAATATTTTCTATAGTACACCTGTTCCATTTTGAGTCTTGATTATATGTTTTTGCACTTTCTCCAGCCTGTTACTGCACAGGTACACGTAAGTAAAAAGCCGTTTATATATTTTTATGAATGTGTATGCAATGTTCATTTTCAGTTTATGCTTAATATTGCAATAAATGCGGTTACATTTCAATGCTAACAGTCTTTCTTTTCTGCCAATTAAACAAGAGTATACTGCTTACAAAAAACAATGCACTAATTCCACTTACACATTGACATTTGACTGTAACTTTCCAGTTACTTTCAAATTTACCACATGAGGAGTACACACTATCCTCTGTTTCAAGGTTCCAAACTCTAATAAAATTAAAAAAAACAAACATTGCTATCACATCAAACACATTTTATAGCAATAAATGTTTTTACTAGTATGCACTTACATGTAATGTAGTTTGCAATGAGACGGTCTCTAATCTGCCCCCCCCCCCCCCCTCTGTGCTCTGCACATCACCAGATGGGACACGGATCCCTACTTGTTCACCGTCTACTTCAATAATCGGTGGGCAAAGTTGATGTAACGCCAGATTATGTAGCTGACAGCAAGCCAGCACAATATCAGACACCTTTTCAGGTGCATACATAAGCACCCCACTAGATTTATCAAGGCACCTGAACCTGGTTTTCAAGAGTCCAAAGGTACGCTCTTGCACACCTCTAGTGGCTATGTGTGCCTCATTATATTTGTGCTGTGCAGGAGTCTGAGGATGCAGCAGAGGAGTCATCAGCCAGGAGCGACACCCATTGCCTGAATCTCCTGTAATAAAACAAAACTGTTAGTTACCATTTTAATTGAGCATGTTGCACAGCAGTTAGCACATGTGAGGCAAATTGAACAAAGATAAGGAATATATAAAACATGGTAAGTACATACCCAAAAGCCATCCCTCCGGCATTTCACCACTTTCAAATTTGGCATAAAGGGTAGACTGTCTCAGGATAAAGGCGTCATGACATGAACCAGGATAGCCTTCACAACACTCATTATAAGCATGTTAGCATCACACACAACCTGCACATTAAGGGAGTGGTAATGATGGCGATTACTGAAAACCTCTTGCCTGTGGTGAGGGGGTCTCAGGCCAATATGATTGCAATCTATTGCTCCCATTACATTTGGGATTCCCGAGAGCCTATAGAAAGCTACCTTTAGCTCATGCCACTGTGACTCCTGGCTGGGAAGCAGATATATCTAGGGCACACTCTTTTAAGGGCACCTAGGACCTGTCCAAAATGTCTTGAAAATGTAGGCTGTGTTATGCCAATCACTCTGGAGGACACAGATTGAAAAGAACCTGTTGCCAAAAAGTGAACTGCACACAGTAGTTTGTGTAGTCCTGACACTGCATTAGAACGCTTGGTTGTAGGCTCCAAATCATCCTTCACTTGCTCATAAAGTCTCATCAGGTTAGTACGATTGAGCCGAGACATTTGTATTACATTCACATCAGCCAAAGAATCCAGATTCAGACGCACTGTAAATGCACATGGAGTGCGTGCTCTGCGCGGGCTCCGCGGAACAGATGCCAACTGCTGTCCATCCTCCTCCTCCCGCCTTTCTGCCTCCATCAGATAAAAAGCAGTAAACATACACTGGCAAGAATGCACCACATTCCCTGCAAAAGCCATTATCCAACAAACCCACACCTGAAAAAAATTGATGGCACCTTTTTATAGGCATCATGATTAACTGCTGGCCAATAGACTGTGATTGACTGGGATTTCTTCAGCCAAAAACACCTTTTGTTTTTGTCACATTTGGATTGCATTAACATTAAGTTATGGGTTCACTAACTATGTAATGACACATTGTGCATCTTGATTATTTTTAAGCACCATTAATATTGTTGACTTTTGTAAACAAAAACAATTTATGTAAAAATATGTTGGTTTCATCAAATAAGATGCAATCAAAAAGGGGAAAAAAAATATTTAAAACTACTCTGAAATTACATTACACTTTGCCCATTTCCCATATACAATCCTAATGGAGCAATCATTGGACATGAAATGGTGCTTTCTCTTATGTTCTAAATGGCAAAACAGCTCAAACAGCAATCTCGCCACTCACAAGCAGCTCTTTTATTTTGGTCGTTTGGAATGGCGCTTTTCTGGCGGTTTGACAAACCCCTCAATAGTAAATCCGGCTGTTTGTATGTTCAACAGTGTTCAAATCGTCATGGCGATTTCTAAAGTGGTGGTTTTGGAAAAAGTCATTTCTGGCCGTTTGGACAGCGGTTTTACCGTTAGTAAATTTGGCGATTGCTAAACCGCCGACAAACTCGCCGAAAATCGGTGGCTTTACCAACACACCTGTTAGTAAATATAGCCCCAGGTCTTCACCTACAGCAGATGTTGTTCTCTTGAAGCACAATGTTCTCGCCACTACATGAATGCCCCCGGGCCTCAACTGGGTGTATTAAACTTATCTAATTTGTCAGTCTTGCATGGGAGTATAGGAGAATCTAGATAATTGGTTCAAGGGCAAGATAACCAGTTCTGAATGAGTAAGAACTGGAGATAAACATTGCTAAGAGGTCTGCAAGTGCAGGATGGCACCAGAAATTCTAGATCATCAGTAGTGAACAAGTACCCAGAGCAGGGGTCCATAAAGAGTAATCCAATAGCTAGCCAGAGGTTAGAATAGTCAGTGATAAGAGTATGTCAGAGAACTTTATAGTTAAACTCTTTAGTTTTATTAGTAATTGCAAAATAATATGTAAACATTTAAACTTTATTTAAAAGACTAGAAGCTAATGTTCATGATGATGATTATGGTTACAATGATGATGAATATGTGGCTTGACAATTTTTATCGCACTAGCAGTAAGCATTCCTAAGACAGTCCAACTTCTGGTTTAGTTAGAAAAAAATTGCTACAAGAACTGGACCTGCAGCAATTGTGTCTGAACTGAAAAAGAGATTTTTTTTATGTATTGGTTAACTTTTTGTGCTTTTGCATGCTATCAATACATACTGGTTCTTCATCTTCTGTATAAAGTACTGTATATTGCTATAATATGTACCACACCTACATAGATAATTATTTGAGTACAGAACTGGTGTTTGTACAATAGGCAATTTCTGGTAGTATTAAGGTAAAGCATATTCTATTAATGTGTAATCATGCATACTGTAATATTTATGTTAGTGCAAATAACATCTACAGGGCACACAAATCTAAGTTGCTAAAAAACACTGTTTATACTTTTAAATTGTAATACATTTAATCACTGCCATATATTTGTTATATATTTCAATACAAACTCTGCGTAAACTGAGTAATCTTAACTGTATACAGAAGAAATGCAAGGGATGTATTATGTTTTTAAGCAATTTATGTGATTTTTAATAAATTGTACAATATTTTATATAAGGATAAGCCTAGATGAGACTTGGTATCTTTTGTTTCTTTATTTGTATTCCTGAGTGAATCTTGTTTGGAGGAAAGAAGAGGAAAAATAAAGATCATACTATAAAGTGGATTCCAATCTTATTGGATGTATGCATTTTACTATTGGGGACCGAGGAGATTCATCACTTTGTCACAGGGAGTTTGACTGGGGCAGTACACCTGTCAAACCGTAACGCAGGTGTCCTAAGGCGAGCACAGGGAGGAAAGAAACCTACCGTGAAGCAGAAGGGCATATGTTGTATATGTTGTGACGGGGTTACTCTCCACGAGGTGATGAGTTCCTTTATAATAGATGCACTTCGCCATATGTGATATCTTCTTTTTTTATGTGGGGCTACTGTTCTGTCCTTGGAGTGGTGCAGATAAAGGAGGAGAGAAGATTACACCTTAGGTTAGGCTTGCTTCATGGAGGTTGTATAATATTGTGATATATTACTCTGTTTGATTTAATCTAGCGCCATCTGCCAAACCTCCTTTTTGTATTTATTTGCTATTTTGGATTGGTGGTAATCCTATTGGTAAGGCAGGACTGCAGAGATTATATTAAAGCGCTCTGTGAACAATTCTTTTTGCATTTTGTATACTGAAGGAGCGGAAATCTTTACAAGATTAAGGTCAAGTTAATGCATTTTTATTGGATGCATTTATTTTGCTTTACAATAATTGGTATAATTTAGCAGTTAGTTTCATTATTCAGTGGAACCAAGTTCAAGAAATTTGTATGACTTTTTTTTTCTTCAGACAGATTGATTCACTAAACTATAGATATGACCAATGCTCTGGGAGGACATTGAGTCCCTGCTGCAAAAGCAGTATGTTTTGTGGTGGGCATCAAGTGACCACAAAAAATATGTAGTATTGCTCACTGTCAATAATTGCATACCACCACAATAGTGCTTTGACCTAGCTCTCCACATAAATTCAAGATAATCTCAGAGATACTGTAATGAGATACTGTATATGATTTCTGATTTAACTAACAACACAAAATAAAAGCAGATTATGTTTTGTTCATTAGTGATACTGTTTTACTTTTCTAGAAAATAAAGCTTTTCGTTGTTTGCATTTGCATTTTAAATTTTTTTTCCTGCTCTACGAACAACTCATTAATAAAATATTAATTAAAAAAGAGACATGAGTGTAAGTACCCTAGAATTCCCTGAAAACCCATAAACTGCTAATTAGAATAACAAACACGCAAGTTGTCTTGAAAATATTAATTGCATTAATGTTAATGATGTGTTTCCAAGCCAGCAGACAGGGTGACTGGGTGATGCTTATTTTTATCACAAAAACAACCTGAAGTGCTTAAGTCATATTTTACGGTTGCTTAATTATAGCTACACTGTATTTTGAAATGAATCTATATTATTTTACGCAACAAATTTTTATCAGTCTGGTCATTTGAATAAAAATAGATTTGTCATTTAAACAAATTTCCCATTTGCTTATGGGTCCTGTGACGATTATGTAGTATATCTAATGACTGATTGTTATTTTCTGCTGAATTCATGTACGACAATATTATATTTTATGTAACCTTGTAATGTAATCTCAACGTGTGCTTTGCTAGATGACATGAGTTTGAACTTATGCAAGTGTCATTAATCTTTTGAAAATAGCCAGACCAGGGAGAGATAGGATCTGAGGAGTTCGAAGCCCCAAAGTTGTAAACCATCTAGCCATGAAGAACGAGTAAAGGTGGGAAATCAGGTCCTGTGATCATTCCAGAGCTCCAGACATCCCTAGCTCACTTTGAAAGCCCTGTGACATTTGGGAGATCAATGTGTTCTTATTGACAGCTAAACTCCAAAGGTGGGGGGTGGAAGCTATTTGGAAAAAAAAGTTTAAAATCTTCTGCCTCAGACAATAAAGCGTGCATTTTCATGAGGGGTCTAACAAGACTGAAATGTTTTACTTTTATTAATTGTGTTTCATCACACACCAAGTCTTAACTAGTAAGCAGTACTTTGGTTTTATTTCCCATTTTATTTTCTGTAACTTATTTGTGCAAATTTATTGTATGTCTTATTATTTTTTTGTAATTAAGCCTTGGAAATATTTTTAGATTAAATAAATTTAATCTATTGTGTTCTTCATGATTCTTGGTCAACTTACGAAGCCCAGGGATGCTCATGCTAAATGGGTATGTGATTTAAGTGTGACAAATTAATATACCATAATAAATCCATTGTGGTGGCAGAAAAGGTGTATTCATTGCTAAGTGACTAGTTGACGCCAGTCACGACTTACTGTTCAGATTGCTGTATCTGGGACAGGCTGGGCGTTCGTGAAAAACTGGTCGGCAGCGGTGGGATTGATAATATTTTCTTTTTATTATAAGAACTAAAGTGAATTAGTGGTGTGTGATTCTAGAGAGAGTCAGCATCTTAATTGACTGGAGATTACGCTCAAGGCTTACAAAATTTTAAATGACTGCGCAATTAGTTTCTGTTCTCACCCTTTTTGTTTTCTTTCTATTTTTTAATTAATGGAAGTGTGAGGTACAGGATGGCCCCTGACTATAGGCAGATGAAAAAGGATGAGTTTTTTGCTTTGTGTGTCGAAAGAGGAATTGCTGTCAGGAACCGAGACCAACTGATTTAAGTGCTTGTGGAGGCTGATCGGAAACAAAGAGCCGGAGGAGACAGTGGTGAAAACCTCTCTGCTTCAGGAGAGCAGTCAGCATAGCCGGATTAAGGGGGGGGCACAGGGGGCACATGCCCCGGGCCCCCCTCTCTCCAAGGGCCCCCCGCCGCTGCATGAACTTTCCTGCTGTCAGTTTCTAACTGACAGCAACCGCTCCGGGCCGCCCTCTCTCCGCGGCTCCCCCCCCCCCCCCGTCGCCCATATGACCTAACCTGCTCCTGCTGTCAGTTGCTGTCTGACAGCTCTGCCCATAATTTTTTTTGTTATTTTTGCGGCAGGGGGGGGGGATGGGGGTTTTGCGGGCGGATTCTGGGCTGTTCCTCTTCGTTGGTGGGGGGGGACCAAAAAAAAATAAAATAGAGATTTACTCTCCTGATCGAGGCCGTGCAGGCGTCCCTCCTCCTTCCTCTCTGCTCTGTTAATGCTGAATAACAGGCATGACGTCATCAAGTCACGCCTGTCATTCAGTGAGGAGCAGCGCAGAAAGGAAGCAAGAAGACAGAAGACAGAAGAGAGGAGAAGAAAAGAAAAGCTAATAGAAAGGTAAGTGAAAAAAGGGAATTAAGCAGAAAGGCAAACTATGAGAAAAAAGGAGATGAGAAAGGCAGAGTAAGGAATAAGGGGAGAGAGGCGCAGTAAGGAATAAGGGGAGGAGAGAGGCGCAGTAAGGAATAAGGGGAGGAGAGAGGCGCAGTAAGGAATAAGAGGAGGAGAGAGGCGCAGTAAGGAATAAGGGGAGAGAGGCACAGTAAGGAATAAGGGGGGAGAGGCACAGCATGAGAAAAAAGGGGGGGAGGCACAGCATGAGAAAAAAGGGGGGGAGGCACAGCATGAGAAAAAAGGGGGGAGAGGCACAGATTGAGGAAAAAGTGCGGGAGAGAGGCACAATAGTGGGGACTATTAATTTAAGATGGGGTGGTTTGGGGGTGAGTTTGGGGAGAATCAGGTCTCTATTAAATGTGCCTATGAATTATTTAATGGCAGTGACAGGTTCGGGAAATACATATATTTCTGAAATGCAAATACTATTCATTTATTACTGGACCTGTTTGTAGGGAGGGAAATAGGTTTATTTATTAAATATGAATACTATTATTTTAATGTTGGGGCTGGAGGAAGGCCTAATTATTAATCGTGGGTGGTACAGATTAAACACCGGGGCTGGCTGTAATTTTGTAAATGTACCCATTTTTTTCCAAATAGGTCCTCCAACATTTCAGGATCCAGACAAGCCACAACTAAAGAAACCTGCAGCACAGGTGGTGAAAGTGAGAAGAACAGGTAGGAGAGAGCAGCAAAGTATGTGAAATGTTGTGATTCTAGTGGGACAATCCTAATTTTTGGCAACCGTTCAATGGTGTACGCAACAATGCAGGTGCATCAACACACCCATTAGCAATTTTAAATAAATATTGAATAAAATTGTAGTACTATCTATCTATCTATATATATATATATATATATATATATATATATATATATACACGTCAAAATTGGTGTTATGCTATTAATGTTTATTTTTTTTGTTAATTTTAGTGTACTGTATCATTGCTAGTTTTAGTGTGCGGTATAGTTGTATTTTTAATGTGTGGTGTCAATGCACATTTTAATGTGGGGGTTTTGATGATTGTTTTAATGTGAAGTATTTTAGTTTGTGGAAGTAATGACTTTTCTTGTGCAGACAAGCTAGGCGAGCCCTGTGGGAGAGCTGTAAATGTCGTACTAGCGGGCTATAGGTGTCGTAATGCATCATGTGTCAATGCTTACAGCCTCATACCCAATTAAGACACTATGCTCTTAATTTTAGATTTTAGGGGCCCCCCTGTCTTAAGTGCCCCGGGCCCCCCAAAGCCTTAATCCAGCTCTGGCAGTCAGCACTGGACATTACCACAAATACCTCTGTTCAATCAAATGAGGAGTATGCCCTGGTGTAACGGATTAGCTGGATTCAGTACTAATCTTGATTAGCACTGGCTTACCTGAGGCGTCAAGTCTAACGAACTCCCCGGTTTTCACCAAGAACCGCCACAAGGCGGGATGGATTTAGCTGCCGGGAGATGCAGGTTGCGGCCCTCAGGCTTGCCTCAAGAAGTAGTATAGCGGATGGAGCAGTGGGTAGATGTAGCGTGAAGGAATCCGGGTTCGGTACACAGACTGGCGGCGGAAGTACAAATGGATGCAAAGAAGCGTCAGACAATCCGGGTCAGGGTCACAGGCAATCAGAATGGTCAGCAAGCCGGGTCGGTACACAGGAATAGCAGAGTAACGGAGTAGAGAGAGGAATGTCAACAATCCCGGTCAGGGTCACAGGCAAACAGAATGGTGAATAAGCCGGGTTGGTACACAAGAGCAGGGGATCCAGGAAGGTAAGACTAGCAGAGACTGGTACATCGGGAGACTTTACAGGGAGCAAGCACAAGGATTATCCAAAGGAACAGGAGTCAGGAACCAGGTAAGTTGCTCTGACACTCACCGAGTGTCATAGTTAGTTTTTTATAGCAAGCGCATTTCAAATTCCCCGCCCGAGTTTGTGGTCATGTGACCGCCGAACCCGAAAGTGCGGCTTCCGGGACTGATGGAGCGACAGGGGAGCGAGGTATGGTAAGTTTGTTACACCTGGACAGTTACCTTCACACTGCTTTCAAACAGATGAAGGATGCAGACTCAGCAACATCACTGTGGCTGATCCAGAAACTCCAAGAGGTTGCAGAACGCCGAGCAGACCTGGAGGCCGCTGAACACCATACAGACAGGGAGGCTTCCAAATGGCGCGCTGCTGCAGATAGGGAGGCTGCCGCTGCAGAGCGTTGCACCGAACGTGAACAACAGCTGGAACTCGACAGGTTCAGCAGCCAGTCGGCGGACCGTGGTCTGGGTAGAAAAATCCCAGGCACTACAAATTTCCCGTGTTGGAAAAGGACGGTGACCTTTATGCGTTCCTGAGGGTATTTGAAAGGACTTGTTGACAGTTTGAGCTGGACCTCAGTGAGTGGGTCAGCTATTTAACCCTGGACTGAGAGGGAAAGCTTTGGAAGCTTTTGCAGACCTTCCCCAGGAACTTGACAGCGATTTTGTCGCAATTAAGAAAGCTTTGCTACTTCGTTTCAACATAACTCCTGAGGCTTACCGGCGGAAATTCCGAGACTCAAGGCGCAGTCCCTCTGATCCTTATGCCAGATTGATAGTGCAATTATCATTCATAATGCATCATTCAATTGAGGGATTGCAGGTACTGGACTATGATAAGCTAAAGGATCCTTTTCTCCAGGAGCAGTTCCTCACAATATGCCCAGTTGAGGTGAGGGAATGGGTTGTGGATCGTGACCCTAAAACAGTGCAAGCAGCTGCTAGCCTGGCTGACAAGTACACAGTTACCAGGGCTCCTGTTATGAAGAAGAGTTGGGGAGCGCCAGGGCAAACTACGTGGAGAGGCAACATGGAGGATCACCCCTGAGATCCCCGTCAACCAAACCAGATGTTGCTGCACCTTTTGGGGAGGCGGGGGGATAACCTGTTTTGGCAACCGCAGGTGTTTTACATTTGATGAAGTGGGGGCCGGGCCAGAAATACAGTGCCGGCCGTTCTGTATGCAGGAGGTCCCCAAGAATGCCCCAGAGACAATCTGCAAGCAGTTAAGGCAGGACACCAAGTCGCACTTGGGTTGTTAGACTCTGGCGCAGACCTGACTCTTGTACATCCAGCTCTAGTGAGCCCAGAGAACATTATTCCCGGGAAGACTATTGCTGTGCGAGGAGTGGGGGCCCCACATTCTGCAGTACCCTTAGCCGGGGTGTATCTAGATTGGGGATCTGGCAGTGGAATATAAGACGTTGTAGTACTAGATAATCTGCCTGCCGCAGCACTGTTGGGGACTGATTTGGGAAGGATGCATGCTCCTTATATAAATGAAAGTGATGTCATTTCTGATGCACTGGTGCAAACAAACCTTAACCTTTTCCAGGTGAACTCTGCTGACCAGCATAAAATAAGTGCAAATATATGTAATGAAATTTCATGTGCTGCTGAAAATATTCATGCAGATTTGCAGGTACCTGTGATGCAGAGGGAGGGCTTATGTGTCAATGTGTTAGATGATAATGCTCTTGTTGGAGAGACTAACACGTTAAATCCCCTAGGTTGTGAATTTGATCAGGGCAAAATGTGTGAAATTGTGTTTGAATGTGATACCATGTCTGCTATTGTTTTATGTAGTCAGATCAATTTACAAGTGCCCAGTTCTGAAGGTGACCCAAAGTGTGAAAATGTATAAAATGCCTTAGCAGTAGTGACCCGGAGAGCAGCACAGAGAAGCTGTGCATTAACCCCTGAAAGTATGGAGGATAGTTCACTAGAAGCTAATCCCCCTCCACCCTCACTGTAGAAGCTTCAGGCAGTGATTTGAATGAACGACCTCATGCTATGTGTAATACTAACAAGCTCGGAAGTGACACTTTCAAAACAGAACAAAACACTGATCCCAGTCTATCAACAGTGAGGGGGAGGGTCAGTCAGCCCTGTCTTGAAAATAAGGTAGATAGAATTGTATGCATCAAGATGTAATTGCTAGCAGGCAAATTGTTGTACCTAAAACCTATAGGCATAGCCAAGTACTGTCGCTCATGCCATGTGTAACAGGTGATTGGGAAGTCTGGTGCTGTGGGGAGGGCCCCTCTCATTCCCCTACCCATCATTTCAGAACTCACACTACATCACCATCATGGATCTCAGTTGAGGGTACTGGCAGATCCCATTTTCACCCGAGGCACATGAGCGCTTCGCATTTATCAACCCATTTGGGCAGTTTGAGTATTTGGTTATGCCCTTTGGACTGACAAATGCACCTGCATCCTTCCAGCGCCTGGTCAATTACCTGCTAGAGTGCCTGGGTGGACATGAAGATGAGTGTGTTCAGCCAGATATGGGAGGAGCACCTGATCCATCCGAATAGTGTGTTAGGCAGAATATCTGAGACAGGCCTAACTATCAAACCAGAGAAGTGCTAGCTTGGCATGCGTGAAGTGCAGTACTTGGAGCACCGTGTAGGGGATGGTACCCTCCGCTCAGAGCCAGGCAAGGTAGAGGCTATGACGGCATGGCCAACCCCTACTACGAAAAAAAACAGGTCATGTCTTTCTTAGGTACAGCTGGGTATTATAGAAAGTTTGTGTGCCATTATAGCACCCTAACCAAACCTCTGACAGACTTAACTAAAAGAAACTACCACAGGTGTTTAATTGGACAGAGGATTGTGAGAATGCATTTACAGCTCTAATATCTGCTCTCACCCAGTCCCTTGTGCTACATGATCCAGACTTCAAACTGAGATTTATAGTACAGACCGACGCGTCTAACTATGGACTAGGAGCTATCTTTAGTCAGGTGACAGCACTGGGGAAGGAGCACCCTATCATTTTCCTAAGTAGAAATCTACTCCTCCGGGAAGTGGCATATGCTACCATTGAACGAGAGTGCCTAGCCATCATATGGACACTGCAAAAGCTACAGCCCTACTTGTATGGACAGGATCACACCAATATCACAAACCATAATCCTCTAAGCTGCCTAAATAGAGTTTCTGGGGATAATGATAAGTTTTTAAGATGGAGCTTAATTTTGCAGCAGTATAACATCACTATTCAGCACCGGATGGGCACAGAAAATGGAAACACAGGTGGCCTTTTGCACCAAGGGGCAGAAGTGGTGAATGGGCAGGAGAGACAGTAACAGGTCACAGTTCTCCATGCCCTAGGTTTTGGGGGAGGTGTGATGATTATGTAGTATATCTAATGACTGATTGTTATTTGCTGTTTGAATTCATGTATGACAATGTGAATATTTTATGTAACCTTGTAAAGTAATTTCAACGTGTGCTTTGTTAGATGTCATGAGTTTGAACTTATGCAAGTGTCATTAATCTATTGAAAATAGCCAGACCAGGGAGAGATAGTATCTGAGGAGTTTGATGGACCAAAGTTGTAAACCATCTAGCCATGCAGAACGAGCAAGGGTGGAAAATCAGGTCCTGAGAACATTCCAGAGCTCCGAAGATCCCTAGCTCACTTTGAATGCCCTGTGACATTTGGGAGATCAATCTGTCCTTATTGACATCTAAACTCCAAAGGTGGGAGATGGAAGCTAAATGGAAAAAGGTTTAAAATCTTTTACCTCAGACAATAATGCGCGCATTTTCAAGAGTTGGTCTAACAAGACTGAAATGTCTCATGTTTCTCAATTGTGTTCCCTCACACACCAAGTCTTAACTTGCAAGTAGTACTCTGGTTTTGTTTCCTATTTCATTTCCTGCAACATATTTGTGAAAATTTATTGTATGTCTTGTTATTAACTTTTTTTGTAATTAAGCCTTGGATACATTTTTCAGATTAAATAAATTTAATCTTACATGTTCTCTGTGATTCTTGGTGAGCTTACGAAGCCCAGGAAGGCTGATGCTACATGTGTATGTGATTTAAGTGTGAAACATTAATAAGTGGTTTTGTTGAATGTATGGACACCATAATAAATCCTTTGTGGTGGCAGAAAAGGTGTATTCATTGCTAAGTGACTAAGGTGAGCGCTAGTCATGGCCAGCTGTTCAGATTGCTGTATCTGGGACAGCGTGGACATTCGTGACAGGTCCCAAATACATTTGCAAACTAAATCTCAGAATGTGCCATTAAAGGGAATATTTCAACATATGTCTTTGTTTATAATGTTGCTTTTGAATGCTAAAAAATATGACAAAACAAACAAAATTCTAACAAAACTATATGCTAACTTTTCAACCTCAAACTTATATTATATTATAAATATCTAATATATAAATGCTTAGTGGAGTCTGTCTGTCTGTGTGTGTGTGGAAAAAAAACCAAGTTGCAGCGCCACCTGCTGGGCAGAGTGATACACTGACCTACTAAATTCTTAGTGTGTGTGGGAAAAAAAATTCAAAAAGGGCTGAAATTTGGTAGGGCTCAAACTCATTTTCGTGAGGTAATTTTACCTCATGAACACACATGTGTAGAGGCGTGCGTTAGTGTGTGTGTGTGTGTGTGTGTGTGTGTGTGTGTGTGTAAAAAACTATTTTCTCAGAAAGGGCTCATCCAATTGACCTGAAATTTGGTATACTGACAGTATTTGACAAAAAAATTAGAATAGTCAAGTCAATTAACTTCCATCATCCCCCCTTCCCCCCGTGGGAGGGGTAGTAAAGGCTAAATTTACGAGTTGAGGGGTCAAACTCATTTTCGTGAGGTAATTTTACCTCATGAACACACATTAAAAAGGCCGCTTGCGTCGGGAAGTAACGCTCTTCCACTGAGGAGGCCTGGGCTAGGTCCAAATGCATGACAAGAACCTTTTTAAGACCTTAAGTAGCTTGATTTGACTAGAATGCATGAGTATCATGCACGGGATAACTTGTGTATATATATATGAATATATACTATGAAATGCTATAAAAATACAATATTTACTCATAAACAGGTAAAACTGACACATCTCCTTAACCCCCATCTCCTCCCTTTTGCTAGTCCTCCCTTTTCTCCTCTTGCCTCAACTGGCTCCTCTTGTGCCTGGTCTGTTTACCCTCCCTTAGGATGTAAGCTCGTATGAGTAGGGCCCCCTCCCCTCCTGTCTCCATACCTGTTCTTCCGCTCCGTCTTTACAGCATATGACTGCCCGGAGTTTCTGAAGTATTGGTACTTTTTGTTCATTGTTCTGTATGGTTTCACCCTGTATAGTCTACTGTTAGTACTGTGTGCGGCGCTGCGGATACCTTGTGGCGCCTAACAAATAAATGATAATAATAATAATAATAATCTCCACAACATAAAAATTGGTATGGTCTTTAATGGGTATTTTTCTTTGCATTATCATGCAATTCATGCAAATAGAGTTGACATATTTATTGATTGCATAGCTAGTAAAATACCTATAGTAAAATACCTTAAGACTTTTTATTATTATTTTGTTCGACTTAAGTCCTTGTAGAGATACACAGCAGAAATCCTCCTGCTCCAATGACAGACTGGAGCAAGGGATAAAATCAAAATACTTTGTATCAATAGTACATCAATATCATTTTTTTGTCATAACATATCCTATATTCTTTTTTGTGTGCTGGTGATGATTTATCTTAATCCCTAGCTCCAACCGGTCAGTGTAAAACTGTTATGTCAGCGACTAATAGAGATTATTTATTTCACATATTGCCATATATTAAGTTAGTCAACTGTGTCAAAGTCATTCCTTTAGTAGAAGGAAGTGTAATAATACACAAAAGGAAGCTGCTCAAACAATTTATAAGTGACAGCAGATGCTAGAAAGGAAGCAGTTATTTGGAAAAAAAACACAAAAAAATTCTCAAGTCCTGCAAGTTTATTTAGTGAATATTATTCATTAAGGAAGTTAAGGAAGTTATGCAAGAAATTGAGTAAGTTTTCTGGACAAGACCATGTTCCAATGCAAGGGGTGCAAATAAGTTTATTATTTTGCACATAAGTTAAATACTGGCTCATGTAGCACACAAATACTTGATAACTTATTTGTACACTGAAATTTAAAGTTGATCTAGGAAAAAAAAGCCAGAATTTAACGTATGTGCAAAATTAAAAACTAATTTGCACTCCTTGCATTGTAACATGGTTTTGTTCAGGAGAAAACTTAAGTAAAAAAATAAGTACTTTCCTTTATGAATCAGGCCCTATGTAAGTATTTTTTAGGCAGACAAAATAAAACTTAAAATAAACTATTTGTGCAAGTAGAGAAAACTATATAAGTAACATGACAATGATACAATTCTAGAATAGTAACATACAAAAAACAATCTTGAGAATCACACACAGTGAACAATAGTTATAATAGTAGCAGAAAAAAGTTCAATCCAGATAGGAGTTGATCAACATTCAAGGTTCACTGAATCTTTGTTATGCCCACCAAAGAACTCCTTTTGAGATAAAACAAAATACTGTATGTACTGTACATAGGAAACACTTCTGGGCTCGAGTCTTGAGATGTATGAATATTAAAAGGAGGCATGCTATAAGCAGGTATTGCACTTTTCAACTATCATTGTAGATGTCCTTGTATATATTTTATATGCACTCCTCAGGGCCGAATTAAGAGGGGGCACAGGGTGCACGTGCCCCAGGCCCCTCTCTCTCAGGGGACCGCTCGGACCAGGTATGGCTCTTTTTGCTGGCCCCAAATGTTGGAATACATGGGGCAGCACCAGAGCTGGATTAAAGCTTCGGGGGGGCCCGGGGCACTTAAGACAGGGGGGCCCCTAAGATCTGAAATTAAGGGCATAGTGACACATCCTGCATTACATCACCTACAGCCCACAGTATGACACTTTCAGCTCTCCCAGAGGGCTCGCTTAGGTTGTCTGCATAAGAAAAATCATTGCTTCCACAAACTAAAATACTGTACATTAAAACAATCATCAAAACACCACATTAAAAAGGGTATTGACACCACACATTAAAACTAGCAATGATATCACACATTAAAAATACCATTGATAATGTACACTAAAACTAGCAATGAAACCGCACGCTAAAACTAGCAATGATACCGCACTTTAAAAATAAAATTTATAATGCACATTAAAACTAGCAATTATACCGCAAATTAAAATACCATTGATAATGCATCACTGGGCATGGCCAGGCCACCCTCCTACAGACAAAAAAACTGCATTGTTGTGTACACCATTGAAATTGGGATTGTCCCACTAGAATCACAACATTTCACAGACTTTGCTGCTCTCTCCTACCTGTTCTTCTCACTTTCACCACCTGTGCTGCAGGTTTCTTTAGTTGCGGCTTGTCTGGATCCTGGAATGTTAGGGGCCCTATTTGGTAAAAAAAATGGGTACATTTAGAAAATTACAGCCACCCCCGGCGTTAAATCAGTACCACCCATGATTAATAATTAGGCCTTCCCCCAGCCCCAGCATTAAAATAATAGTATTCACATTTAATAAATAAACCTATTTCCCTCCCTACAAACAGCCCCAGCAATAAATTAATAGTATTTACATTTCAGAAATATACCTATTTCCCACAACCGTCACTGCCATTAAATAATTCATAGGCACATTTAATAAAGGGACCTCATTCTCCCCAAACCACCCTATCTTAAATTAATTGTCCCCACTATTGTGCCCTTTTTTCTTATGCTGTGTCTTTCACCATTTTTTCTTATACTGTGCCTTTCTCCACCCTTTTTTCTCATGCTGTGCCTCTCCCCCTTTTTCCTCCATACTGTGCCTCTCTTCTCCCCCTTTTACCTCCATACTGTGCCTCTCCTCTCCCTCTTTTTCCTCCATAGTTTGCCTCTCTTCTCCCCCTTTTTCCTCCATACTGTGCCTCTCTTCTTTCCTTTTTCCTCCATACTGTGCCTCTCTTCGTTCCTTTTTCCTCCATACTGTGCCTCTCTTCTTTCCTTTTACCTCCATACTGTGCCTCTCTTCTTTCCTTTTACCTCCATACTGTGCCTCTCTTCTTTCCTTTTACCTCCATACTGTGCCTCTCTTCTTTCCTATTTCCTCCATACTGTGCCTCTCTTCTTTCCTATTTCCTCCATACTGTGCCTCTCTTCTTTCCTTTTACCTCCATACTGTGCCTCTCTTCTTTCTTTTTACCTCTATACTGTGCCTCTCTTCTTTCCTATTTCCTCCATACTGTGCCTCTCTTCTTTCCTTTAACCTCCATACTGTGCCTCTCTTCTTTCCTTTTACCTCCATACTGTGCCTCTCTTCTTTCCTATTTCCTCCATACTGTGCCTCTCTTCTTTCCTATTTCCTCCATACTGTGCCTCTCTTCTTTTCTTTTACCTCCATACTGTGCCTCTCTTTTTTCCTTTTACCTCCATACTGTGCCTCTCTTCTTTCCTATTTCCTCCATACTTTACCTCTCTTCTTTCCTATTTCCTCCATACTGTGCCTCTCTTCTTTCCTTTTACCTCCATACTGTGCCTCTCTTCTTTCCTATTTCCTCCATACTGTGCATCTCTTCTTTCCTATTTCCTCCATACTGTGCCTCTCTTCTTTCCTTTTACCTCCATACTGTGCCTCTCTTCTTTCCTATTTCCTCCATAGTGCCTTTCTGCGTTATTCCCTTTTTTTTTTAGAAAAAAAGAAAGCAGAAAGCTGTTAGCTTCATTCTTCTCCTCTCTTCTGTCTTCTTTTTTCTTTCCTGGTCCTCTCCGCGCTGTTCCTCACTGAAGGACAGGCGTGACTTGATGACGTCACGCCTGTCATTCAGTATCAACAGTGCAGAGAGGAGGGAGGAGGAGGGACGCCAGCGCCGCGGTGAGGTGAGTAGTGTATCTTTTTTTTTTCTACTACCCGGCTCCCCCCACCAACGAAGGGAGCCCCGAACCCCCCCCCCTGCCTCCCGCGGGCGCCGCCAAAAAAAAAAAGAGTTAAATTTTTTTAAAAAAAAAAAATCAGTAGAAGTTATGCGCGCTGTGGCGGGGGGCCCTCAGAGAGAGGGGGGCCCGGGGCACGTGCCCCCTGTGCCCCCCCTTAATCCGGCTATGGGCAGCACAGGGTTTCGTGTTTAAGTGCTCTGTCGGCACTAAAAGCACAAGTATACTTTTTGCTTTTTTTTTTTTTTTTTTGAGTCTTCTGGGCTTCCGGTAGCTGGCGTACAGATAACAGTGTGAAGAGGAGCAGAGAAGAGCTGCCCTGCCTGTCGGGCATAAGGTAAGTTAAGATCTGAGATGGGGGTGTTTGTGAGAATGAGTACAGTATATAAATTTAGTGTGTGTGTGTGGGCAGTATATATTATGTGTGAGCAGTATATATTGTGTGTGTGTGAGTGTGGGCAGTATATATATTGTTTGTGTTGGCAGTATATATTATGTGTGGGCAGTATATATTGTGTGAGCGAGTGTGGGCAGTATATAAATTGTGAGTGTGTGTGGGCAGTATATATATTGTGCGTGTGTATGGGAAGTATATAGTGTGTGTGGGAAGTATATAGTGTGTGGGGGCAGTATATATATTGATATTGTGTGTGTGGGCAGTATATATTGTGTGTGTGTGGGCAGTGTATATATATATATATATATATATATATATATATATATATATATATATATATTGTGTGTGTGTGTGTGGGTAGTATATATATGTTGTGTGTGTGTGGGCAGTATATATATATATTGTGTGTGTGGCCAGTATATATATTGTGTGTGTGGCCAGTATATACATTGTGTGTGTGGGGGCAATATATATATATTGTGTGTGGGCAGTATATATATTGTGTGTGTGTGGGCAGTATATATATTGTGTGTGAGCAGTATATATATTGTGAGTGTGTGTGTGTGGGCAGTATATATATATATTTGTGTGTGTGGGCAGTATATATATTGTGTGGGCAGTATATATATATTGTGTGTGTGTGTGTGTGTGTGTGTGTGTGTGTGTGTGTGTGTGTGTGTGTGTGTGGCCAGTATATATATTGTGTGTGTGTGTGTGTGTGTGGGCAGTATATATATATTGTGTGTGTGTGTGGGCAGTATATATATTGTGTGTGTGTGTGTGTGTGTGTGTGTGGGCAGTATATAAACTATAGTATGTGAGTGTGGGGGGCCAGTATATAAATATAGTGTGCGTGGGGGCAGTATGTTAATATATGTAAGGGAAGGGGGGGCCTTATATAATGTGGTAGGCTATTTAATGGTGGAGTGCAGGTGGGGCATATTATTTAATGAGTGCTATTTTATTTGTGGGGTGATGGTGGGGCAATTTAATTTAATAATGGTTCCTATTAATTTAAGATGAGGTGGTTTGGGGATATAAATTGAATATGGGACTGATTTTGGGGAGGAGGGCTATTTATTAATTGTAATTGTAAATATTAATTATTTAATGCCGGTGATAGTTGTGGGAAATAGTTATATTAAACGTAAATGCTATTTAATTTATTGCCAGGCTGTTTGGTGGGGAGGGAAATAAGTTTATTTATTAAATGTGTACACTATTAATTTAATGTGGGGGCTGCTTGGGGAAAATAGTTCTATTAATAAATGTGAATAGTATTGATTTTATTTAATTTCAAATTTGGGGCTGGTTGCAGGTAGGGAGGCCTAATTATTAAAGGGGGTGCTATTGATTTATTAACAGGACTATTTGGGGACTCCTAAACTTTATGTACCTGTTTTTTTGTTTTTTTTTTCAAAATAGGGCCCTGACATCCCAGAATCTACACAAGCATCAACTGAGCTTAAGACACCAGCAGCCACAGGTGGTGAAAAGTGACAAGAGCAGGTAGGAGATAGCAGGGCCATCCCAACTGTCCTCAATGTGGTGGGACAGTCCAGAATGCAGGTGACTGTCTCACTTAGTCAGGATTTGGTTTGACTGCAAGGACAGTTGGAAGGTATGTCCTACTTCACACATTTATGCTGTGATGGCAGAGCTGCATGCAACTAACAGTAGTGCACATAGCATTGCCTGTTTATTTGTCTAAAATGAAGACCATATTACACAATATTAGGGCCCCCCTGTCTTAAGTGCCCCGGGCCCCAGAACCTTAATCCAGCTCTGCTGCTAGGTCAACTTATAATTATCATGCTATCTGTTTTCATTGGTCAGATTCTCTGCAATTCAAAGTTCCAATGGATTCCAGTGTGCCATCTTAAATTGATACTATTAGTTGTGTATAGGCAGTGTAGCCCTTACTGGGAGGCTGTAGGCCAATATCTTGCCAGGTCATTCCCAGGAAAGGCAACTTTTGAAGTTTGACTACTTTTTCAGCTTCACTCTGCTACCTGTTAAATTATGGAAGACGTTATAATTATGGAAGGCTAAGATAACTATATAAATAAATGTGTGTAATAGAGATCCTAGCAGTGGCAAACAGTAAACCACTGGTAAATTAAAAAATATTTACTGTTCCCTTGGGTGGATAACCCATAATTTTGAAAGTAACATTTAAATTTTACCTTTACATTTTTTTTCTGTAATCTTACTATAATTGGACTTTAGGTTTTTTTTGCTTGTTGTGCCTAACTGAAGGAATGATAATGCAAAAAGATTTACAAACGATGGAAGTTCACTTCCAACAGAAGTGAAAAAGCTAACTCTACTTCTCTTTGTCTGCCTGCGTGCTTCAACAACCTTTTCTGCAGCATCTGTAAATAGTATGAATATGACAGAGCAATTTCAGTTCAGAACCACAGAACTTTTTTTAAAAAAAAAAAAACACTCATATATGGTAATTTGGGCATGGGTTCAATATTTATATGAACATTTTAGTGGAAGACAATTTTATCTGACTGTACCAAATTGGCAAAACAAATGTGGGAAAGAAAATCACTTATTTTTAGTTGCAATAGTGTTACTGCACATTTACACCTTTTTTTGTTTTAGTAAATCATACTCCTTTGTACATCCTACTGTTGTTGTGCATGGATTATAAAAATACATGGTAGATTACAAGGAATAAAACAAAAAAAATATTATACCCTATTGGCTCTTTAATGTTCCAATGTTTGATTACCAAACAAAATGCAGTGTCCTTGTCTATTATACTTCAATGAAAATGCAGGTTTATATGACAACTAGGTGTTAGTGTATGTCTGCTAGAATTACTACCATTATTTATGAGTGTTCAAAACCAAGAAGTTGTTTCATTTCAACTGGTGACCTTACTGCAGTTGACATTGTCAAGAACAGAAAACCTCTTAACAAATCTAAGCAATAATACTCACCAGTAGGTTTTATAGTGTTTCCCTTTTTAATTTGAGACATGTTAATAATCTCTGTCATAAATTACTGCATAAATATTCTTTCTGATAGGCCATGCATTTATTTCAGTGTCAGTGGACAAATAAAGCTACCCACGAGTGACTAACTACCTGAAATAAATAGTATTTTACTCAGCATCTAACCATAGTACCTTAGCAATGCAATTACATGCTGGGACCTATTATCCCAATTAATGGACTGTTTTATATTCATTGTGCATTATATTCCAAGTGCTTTCTGGGACCAGCCTTAACGTTGCTTCTGGCAGAGTAAAAAATTATAAAAAATACCTAGGAAAATGCTTTCATTTACTTACTAAGATATGTACCGTGTAATTATACTTTAGGCATAACTAAGCATGCTGCTGAAATGTCATTTGATTTAAATTATAATTCTTTTTATTAAAACTATGACAAAAGTAGTCTAAAAAACACAAGTTATAATTGGAATCCGCATCCTTGCGTATTCTATGACCATTCAAGAAATAACATATTTATGTGCAATATATTTCTGAAGAGCTTTAGGTCATTTTTTTGTTTATATGTAATTATTATGTATGTTTAGACAATGTAGTTAATTTGCCTGCTATGGCAAATTACAATAATGTTACAGTCTTACATAAAATGTAACTACTATCAGCAATTCCAAATCTAGATGTCATAAGAGACCACCATACCCTTGCTGTTGCACTGAGAATAACTGCAAATCACTATGTAAACTTTACTGATTTGGCTAGTAAAGACAATCCTTCTCACTTGAATGACATTCCACCTCAAGCTAAGGGCTGGAATACTCAACCAATCAATAAACTAAAACCAGAATTCCAGCACAGTTGAAAGAAATTTGGGGACATGGTCTCACCTAGGATGGTGCATGGTTTTCTCTTCTGGACAAAACATTTAGTATCAAGCAGTTTCCGCCTATTATGGTTTTAAGCTACTAGCACATTTACATTAATGCTCAATTTTACCAACTAAGCAATTACCCCAGCTGTATATAGTTCAGGATTTGCTGACACGTCTTTGTAGAAAGTACTTACAATTTTGCTTTTATACTGGAATACAACATGTTGCCTGTATGTGGTCTAGCTATATTACCTCCTGTGATTTTCAAGTGGGCAGTTGGTGGCTATGGAGTTACAATATAACAAAAGAAGAGTCACATATTGCAGCTGTTGCCTGCTTCACTTGGGGTAATTCAGCAATATAAGTAATCCAATCTGTACTGTAAATTTGTTTATAACAACACTTTCTTCTATCATATATTGTATTTTATCCAGGTTTTTGTATAATTAATACAGTATTCATTTAGAGAACAGGCAATAATTTCAGTGTTTACAGACATATAGTTATGTCTAAAGCTGCGTCATTGACTGGAATAGGCCATAATGATCAGATTTCTCTTTTGTGAAAGAGATGGACTTTTCCTGACAGTTGTCTTACTGTCTTTAGTTTACGTATGGAATTTTTTTAGATTCTTTTATTATGAACAGTGCAGTTACTCAAGGTAAGGTTACTAATAGAACATAATATAAAATTAGCCAGAGAGGGTCAAACTTTATATGACATTAAACATCATAATATGTGAGGGTATTTGAAAAAATAAGATGATTTCTTGGGAAAGTCGAGGTGTTTTAACTGGAAGAAAAAATAATGCATAATAAACCATTATGTATTAGCTTTCGGTCCATAGTTTCCTATGTGTATTCAAGATGATGGTGATATAATGTAGATTGCAGTGCAGTGGACATGCTTCTGTGTCATTGCAATTTCAACAAGGTGGCATCTGGTTTGTTATTAACTATGATAACATGCCAACTGCTAAACTCTGCTAAGTACTATTTATTCTGCTAGTGGCACTGACATTTTGCCAAAACACATTGCATACATCAGCTTTATTATTTCGTCAGCTAATGAAGTGAACACTCTTATATAGTTACCAGGGGTGTGAGAATTATAATTCATCCAGCCAATCACGTTTTGAAATCAGAATATGTGGATGAGTGGACTGCTTAAAAAAATACTAAATAAATTGAGGCTGTATTAGAAGTTTTTCAAAATACAGACATTTCAATTTAATTTAATGCGATATTGCAATTTGATTTGGATAAATCTGAAAAACAAAAATTGTTGAAATTAATCAAAGCATTTTGTTAAGAGATCTTAATGACAATCAAAATAATGTGACATTTGTCGCCAAGGAGAGAGACAAACAGCATTCTTCCAGTAATGTAAACTATTCAATTTCTAATTAGGTAATACAATCTTTTAAATAGAACACTATCTGATGTCAAAAAGATCTATTGAATTGTAACCTGACTTGAAACAAATTAATCATGTTAATCATTTATTTAAAATTATTAATGCGAAAATTGATTCTTACAAAAACATAAAAACATTTTTTTAGAAATGGTATTCAGTAGTTATTCTATAATACTTATGTGGAAATTATGAAAGCGCACAGTTCTAGAATGCCATTGTATGCTATAACATTAAGATTTTCCTTCACTAGAACTATGGTGCCCAGGTCAAAACATGAAAAAGAGCCCCAGACAATTATTCCTCCTCCCCAAACTTTAAAGTTGCCAGTACGTATTTGCTTAAAAATCCTTCTCCTGACATCCACCAAACCCAGATTCATCCTTCAGACTGCCAAGCATGACTTGTCACTCCAAACAGGGCCGTCTTTCCCATAGGGCACAATGGGCAGGTGCCCGGGGGCCATGCAGCCCAGGGGGGCCCGTCGGAGGAAGCCAAAAAAAAAAAAACCTGGAAAAAGAAAAGAAGAAAATACTTACCATGCTGTCAGCTGGCGATCCGGCTCCCTCCCTGGGCTCCTCCTCCGTTGCGCTCGCAGTGCATGTCGGGTGTGATGTCATCACACCCGCCCGACATCCATTGCGGAGCGCGACGGAGGAGGAGACCATGGAGGGAGCCGGATCGCCAGCTGACAGCACGGTAAGTATTTTTTTCTTTTCTTTTTCCAGGTTTTTTTTTTTTGGCTTCCTCCGACGGGCCCATATATATAATATTTTTTATTTTTTTTGTATGTATAGGGGCCCCGGTGCCCGGGGGCCCAAGATGGTCTTAAGAGGGCCCTGACTCCAAAGAATACATATCCACTGCTCCAGAGTCAAATGACGTGGTGATTTACATTACTCCAGTCAATGTTTGGTAGTGAGTGTTGTGATTTTCACACACTACGGGCCTGAGTCATTAAAGAGAGCAAAGCAATAAAAGGAGTAACTTTGCACCTTGGCAAAATCATGTTAATGACTCAGGCCCTATGTGCTTTAGCACTCAGTGGTCCCATTTTGTTAGCTTGTGTGGCCTACCACATCGTGGCTGAGCAGTTGTTTGCTCTTAAATGTTTCCACTTCATAATAACAGCACTCAGAGTTGACCAGAGCAGCTCTAGCGGGGCAGAAATTTGATGAACTGAAAGGTGGCATCCTATGACAATGCCAAATTGAAAGTCACTGAGCTCTTCATGAACTACTTTACTGGTAATATTTGACAATCCAGATCGCATGGCTGTAGGCTTGATTTTATGCACTTGTTTGCAATTGATGTGACTGAAATGGCCAAACACTAATTAGAAGGTGTTGTGTTATTTTTTGGCCGTGTACTATATTCTCACATTGGAAGCCTTATATCATACTCATGTTTACTATGCATATGTGCAGAAAATCCTACTCTGATTATTTTTATATATCTGCTATGTTCAACATGATCCTAGTTTTTGAATTCCTTATTAGAAGTATGGTTGAACAGAAGGGGCCATAAAACATTTGTAAAACAGATTAGCATACCCAAACATTCCTGCAATGAGGTCACAGGGGTGGTTTGGGTTGAAAGCAGATGGTTTCAAATGTGCTTACATGATGCTAGAGATTTCCAGTTCTTAGGGTTCAGTCTTTCTACTAATGAATTGTCAGCACCTTCTAGCCTTTCCTAGGCAGTAAATAAAGTGAGTATGTGTGAACATTTCTGTTTTTATTATTATTTTAAAGAAAATTGTTCTGCATGTGTATTTCTGTATGTCAATTTTGTATAATAATTTTAATTCAGTAAGCATTGCG
This sequence comes from Mixophyes fleayi, assembly GCF_038048845.1. NCBI lineage: Eukaryota > Metazoa > Chordata > Amphibia > Anura > Limnodynastidae > Mixophyes > Mixophyes fleayi. The sequence goes on from NC_134410.1 coordinate 54,957,745, forward strand.
ACTGTTTTCTAGTCATGTTAAGCTCCATTTAACTAAGTTCAGTGTTTGTATCTTTAAATATTTATTGTTTTATGTGACAGGCTTGGTTTTAGGTAGAGAATTGTTTGGTTTACAGTATATCCGACAAATGTAGGTTGTGATTGCCTAAGTCAGAGAACAACTGACTTCATATAAAAATGTAACCTTTTGAACAAAATCTTAGTGATGGGAGAACTGGGTGTTAAATAGTGTAAGATTTAATTTTGGAGGATTTCAGGCATTTTAGACATAACAGGTATTTTTTCTTTGATTAATCCTTTCAGACCCACATATCATGCATGGCCAATATACCCAGTTTCTCCATTAGGCAGCCTAATCTCCCACCTAGAGCCCATTGGGAATTGAGCGACCCAGGTTCCTTCTTCCTCTATTCATGTAGGCTTGACTCAAGACCTTGGAGCTACGCTTCACTAATTGCAAAAGATTGCTCCTACGCAAACTCCCGTGGGCAGGTTATTTGTGCCTGTTCATCTAAGCAGATTGGTTCTTGCTGAGTGTCATGGGAACAAATTCGCAGGACATCCTGGAATATCTAAAACCATCAAAGTAATTTCACGTTGGGTTTGGTGGCCCACTTTGTCTTCTGATGTTCAAAGCTACGTTCCCTCCTGCCAGGAGTGTGCCAGAGGCAAATCCTCTAGAACTCGTCCATCGGGTCAGTTGGTTCCTTTACCGATTTCAGTCAAACCATGGACATACCTCTCTATGTACTTTATTGTGGATCTTCCATGGTCTTCTGGTCACAATACCATCTGGGTGGTCGTGGATCATTTTAGCAAGATGGTCCACTTTATTTCGTTGCCCAAATTACCTGATGCTTTGACCCTAGCTTAATTATTCATTTAACACGTGTTCCGTTTGCATGGTATCCCTGAGGACATCATCTCCGACCGTGGCTCCCAGTTTGTCGCTCATTTTTGGAAGTCTTTCTGCAACCTACTTGGGGTTAGTTTGTCATCTGTCTATCACCCGCAATCCAATGGACAAACAAAAAGGACTAATCAGTCCTTGGAACACTTTCTGCGCTTATACATTTCTAACTTTCATAATAACTGGTCTACTCTACTCCCGTGGGTTGAATTAGCTTATAAAAATTCTTGTCACTTCTCAACCTGTATTTCTCCTTTTTTTGTAATTACGGATTCCATCCAAGGAAAAATTCTCTCTACTCTTTGATGGATTCTGCTCACCCTAGGATGCCCTCTATGGCCTCACGGATCAGAAATATTTGGTGGAAAGTCCGCATTACATCAGGCATCTTTCAGATCCAAGTATCTTTCAGACCTTCATCGAAGAGGTTGTCTTTTAAAAGTTGGTGACAAGGTGTGGTTATTCACCCGAAACATTAGACTTAAACAGCCATGTAAGAAGCTTGGACCCAGGTTCATCGGACCATTCACAATCATTAAAATAATTAACCCTGTGGAATTCAGAATTCAATTGGTTCCATCTCTTAAGATTCCTAATACCTTCCACTGCTCTCTCTTAAAACCTGTTGTCACCTCAAGTAAATTCAAACGGCACAGGTCACAAAAACCAAGGCCAGTCTCTGTATTGGGAGACCGTGAATTTATTGTGGAAAAAATCCTCGACTCTCTGAGAATTCAAGGACAGATTCAGTTTCTTGTACATTGAAAGGGCTATGGCCCAGAAGTGCAGTCTTGGGTTCCACAGAGGCGTGTTCATGCTGACATTGGAGAATTTTTTAAGAAATATCCTGGGAAACCTGGATGTCGGGGTGCCTCGACCCCTCCTCAAGGGGTGGTACAGTCACAAGCTGCGGCTCCTCTGCCCGCCTCGGCTCGCTCCTATCCGTCACTTTGTCATGGTGACTGCTGTAGGTGAAGACCTCTCCACCTTGTTCTACAAGTTTATGATCTTACTGATGGCCGTAACAAGAACAACCCATATAAATTAAGTGTTAATGTATCAATGTGATATTAATACATTCATTGGTAAGAGTTTAATGATATTAATTTGAACATATGGCACATGATAAAACCAAGTTAAAAATATATTGTTGTCACATTGGCATTTGTTATTAAATGATCTATAAGATCAAATATTGTATTAGTTGTGGCACTAGTCTAGTTTATTTCATTTGTGATTGTGGCTAGACATATGTGGGGAAAACAACATTTTAACGTTGGAATATCTGTAAGATGTTTTAATGGTATAAATACTCTTATAGCTAATTGTGGCAACTTGGACTGCCTGCTCTTACGGTGTGCAGCAGATCTTTAAGGGGATTCATAGTGGTGATTTAAATTCCAGACTCTTGCAAATAAAAATACAGTGGATCTACTGATTAAAGACCCTTACTTTCTTCAGTTTAATCAAAGAATTGTAATACCATTTTTTTATAGGTTTAAAATATTTTGAATTGTATTTGTTTTTATTGGTCCAGTTCTGAATACTTGTGCTGATGGCTGAGAATGTTTGCAAAAACATGTGTTTGCAATCAAGAACAATTGTAAAAATGTATTTCATGTACAGTAGACATTAAGGACAGCGTAATAAATGTTTTTAAAAGGGATACAATTTTAAAAAAAATAAACTTTCCAAGTATAATAATAAATTACTATATTACTGACAGCTAATATTAAATGATTAATATTTTTTTTATGTGTGTTCTTTTGAGATTTTATATTCAACATAGCTATTGTATGTATCTTGTAGTATCCTGTGTAGTAGAGCTGTGCAGACCTACATCCATAGTCATCATAGTCGCAAAACTCAGTATGTGTGCCTTAAAGACTCAGCCCCTAGCACTTTATTTCATTGTTTTTAAATATATTGGTGTGCTTTACCATAACTCATAATAAGCACTTATCTGGTGATGACAGCATATGCAAACAAATACTATCACATGGAAATTACTTTGCTAATATTGATTAGCTATTACACCAAAAATGGCAAGAAAATTGAATAATATATGTATAATTTCACAATTTTTTGCTTCACTACATATGAGGGTTTGACTAAAGTCATTAGCGATCTTATCTTGTGCGGAAGTGTTAGTATTTTAAGAACAGACTGGGAGATAAGAAATTTGCAATTCAACAAGGAGCGGAAAGTTCAAAGACACACCCACCTTAAGGGGGGTATTCAATTGTTCCTCCGGGCGCCGCCGGAACGAGCGCGTTAAAACTATTACCGTTTATACGGTAATATTGCACGTAATTACCGTTCATATGGTAATTTATTCGCTCAATTTCAGCTCGCTGCTCAGGGAGCTGCGAGCTGAAATTGAGCGAGTAATTACCGTATAAACGGTAATAGTTTTAACGCGCTCGTTCCGGCGGCGCCCAGAGGAACAATTGCATAGCCCCCTTTGTCTCTTATGCAACTGAAAATTAGGTGCAACGGGTCTTAAGCAATTAGTTCATCTTAAGATCTGGGGCCTGATTCATTAAGGATCTTAAATGAAGAGGTATCTTATTTCAGTCTCCTGGACAAAACCATGTTACAATGCAAGGGGTGCAAACTAGTTTTCTGTTTTGCACATAAGTTAAATACTGTCTGTTTTCTCATGTAACACACAAATACTTGATAGCTTATTTGTACACTGAAATTTAAAGTTAATATTTGTGCGCTACATGAAAAAACAGTCAGTATTTAACTTATGTGCAAAACAGAAAACTAGTTTGCACCCCTTGCATTGTAACTTGGTTTTGTCCAGGAGACTGAAATAAGATACCTCTTAATTTAAGATCCTTAATGAATCAGGCCACTGCTTCTTAAGATTTTCTTCTTATTTAAAGATAAGAAAGTGTTCGGTAATGGCAAATGTGGGAGGTGCGAAGGGTTTGTTTACACATGTAAATACACCCAGAGTGTATTATGCAGGACTCTTGTAATCTAATTATTTGTTTTAACACTTACATGTTTATATAACCTGGTACAAATGACTTTGAAGTGTTAATGAGTTAAATCAACACACTTTCTTTTTCACCTACATGAAAGATCGTGTAATGTGTTTGATTTGAACTAAGAATGTGGATGCAAATTCATCTCATAATAATTTGCTAGCATAAATAAACATGCATATTAAAATAAACAGCAGTGTATTATAAAAATTTAAATCATCAACGTTACAAAAAAAAACGTGGCGTACTTCCATAATCGATACATAGTAGAGTACATACAACCTCCACACAGATAAAGGTCATGACTCCATTGTTGGAAGGTGGTTTGGTTCACCACTAGGCAACATTCAGTTGGAAAAATAAATACATTCTATAGACTAGAGCGAGAAGCACAACAATACAGCATGTGTGCAACAGATGTAAGAGCTAGATAATAGTACTCTTCCTTTCTACCCAAAAATGTATCCCAGTTAAGATATACACGGGTACCTTAGTGGTTAGCACTTCTGTTTCACAACACTGGTATCATGAGTTTGAATACCAAGCATGGCCATAGCATTTCTGTGCAGCTTGTGGGCCTTATTCATTAATGTAAGGAACACAAGAGAAACTTTGCCCAAACCAGCCAATGTTTTTTTTTGGCAAGGGCTAGTATTAGGATAGTATTTAGCTACTAAGGAAAGTAATGGTTTGTTTTCATGTAACACACAAACACTTGATAGCTTGATTTTTACTCTGTTGTTTAAACGTAGTCTACTACGCGCTCTACCACAATGATAAATCTGTCCTCATATTTTAGATGTATCTCCCACTCAAATGCAACTTTATAAGGCCAAGGAGCATTTATAATTCTTAATGTTTTTGGAACCAAAATTAATCTGGCCCACATGGCACATTCACATTATCTGCATGCTGTCTTCTATTACTACGAATGACCTTAGACTTTTTTGGGGGACGAGGGGGTTTATTCTGAGGGGACATGCTCCTTTGCGTTTAATGCAAATATTGTATGCAAACCTTTTATTTTTTATTCATCTACCGCTTGTATGTTATGTCAGATTCCCTACAAATCAATGCAGACAGTAGCACAGTGGGTTACTGGTTAGCACTTCTGCCTTACAGCCCCACGGTCATGAATTTGTTTACCAAACATGGCCTTAGCTGTGTAGACTTTGTGGGCCATTATGATAAGTAAAGTCAACATTAGACGAACTTTGAACCTTGCAAAAGTGTGTAATAAAAGTTTTTTTGCCCACCAAAGTAAACTTATGGCTCTTCTTTCAGGTATTACACTGATACATTGCAAATGTATATAGGACATGCCTTATTCCAATTATAAATATATAGCAACTTTTCTATATACCTGCAAACAAATATGATTTGACTAAGTTACTCCTTTTATTTATTTTTATCACTTTTCTTAGCAAATCTTGCCCTGTATTTTCTCACCATGTTTTTTGTCCTCCCTGAACTCTATTTGACTTCATCAGTCAAAATGTATGTGTGTGTGTGTGTTTGGGGATTGTTAGACGGTAAGCTCTATTGGGCCAGGGACTGTGTTCTCTGTACAGAATTGCTGGTGCCACCATAAACAAATAAATGATGTAAGAAATTATGATGTAGTGCAAAGGGACCAATGTAAATTAAATAACAAGGAATGTTCTAATTGTCCATCCATTATTAGCTAAAATATCCTCAATACATTTCTTGTAATTAATTTACAAAAGACACACACAATTTTTTTATTCTTAAAAATAACATTATAAATATTTGGGAAAACCAATAATTTTGTTGCAACATATTTTTTTTTTTTTTCAACATTTTAAGATGTCATGCATGATTTTCGTCTTTGGTTTGTAGGATTCCCCCCCCAGCCTGGGTGTCTTGATCTGTTGATAAAAAAGAAAAAAAACATGCTTAGCTAATTGTTTAAACATATATTACTTCAAAAGGGTGTACTTTGTTAACCCCATTTGACGGGATCAGCCGAGGCATGAAGTGTTACATAACTTTACATTGTCAGAAAAAGGTTAATGGTATGCTGAACACAGAACTAGGCAGAGGATTAATACTTTTGTGTGGCAGATGTGTGTGTATATATATATATATATATATATATATATATATATACATTTGTGTGGTGGCCAGGGATGGGGTTTACTTGAATCACAAAAAAATATTATTATGGCCATCATGGTAGAAAACTGTGGAATGGATAACTGGCTATTTCGAAAATGGCATGTGGTTAATCATGATTTGTGCTCAAGTAAAATAATCCTCAAAAGGAATACAATTAGGAAAAGGATTTACTTTCAATACTTACATTCACCCATCGGCCCCTCCAACACCGCCTGTGTGGCAGTCACCTCCTCCTGCAGGGCCACCTCCTCCGCCACCTCCTTTGGTGCTTCTGCCACCTCCTTTGGCGCCTCCTCCACCTCCTCCGGCACCTCCTCCACCTTGGCCTCTGGGTCGCCATGTCTCTGATGACTTGTTGGAATAAGTATAACACATTAATTTCTTTAAAAATGTTCTCCCTGTTTCAGTTACCTACATGTAGTCATATAATAATGTGAGCTGACATTGTGAAACATGCATTTAGCAACAGAGATAATTGTCTTTAAACAAAAACCTCAAAAATTAGAGATACACAACACTTTCATATGGCCTGTAACAAATCTTGGATTTGGCTTAGGTGACATTTTTAAATGTAAAAACAAGTACTACATTATTATTGTAGTTTTCCTGCAAAATAATTAAAGAATCTAGATAGTGACAGATTATTTTATTACAGGAGGTATTTGGGTAATGATTTGTAATATGCTTTAATCAGCTTAGAGCAACTGTGATCATTGTCTCCAAAAAACGCCTGCTCAAATATTTGCAATATACCTCATCTGCCACATTTAGATTAGAAATGTCTGGAAGTGAGCATCAAAACATTGCCTTAGTGGTTAGCACTTATGCCTCACAGCACTGGGGTCATGAGTTTGAATCCCAAACATGCCTTATCGGTCTGGAGATTGGGTTTCCATCAGTAATGATACTAAATGAATTGTTGACCAAAAATAAAATTTAAAATCAAACAGGCTCAAAAGCATGTTGCATTGGAGGGGGAGTTATATTTGTAATCTGGAGGCAAATTAAGATTTGGTGTAGGGCAAAAAATAAAAAATTGCCCAAAAAAAACCAAGTATGTGGATTACACTATTTTACGCCATTAATAGAGAACTCACTTCTCCTGCCATAACTCCTGCAGAAGCTGAGGCTGCCGCTGCCGCAGATCATTCCATCGCTTCTGAAGTTTAACGATGGAGCGCCTGCAGTGAAATCGCCTCCAAATGTAGCTGAACCCCCACTGGTATGCACACAATTTTTGGAGATATACTTGCCTGTGGGCATACTGTCAATTCCCTGGGCAAGGACCCACAGCTTACGCCGAGCAGATGTACTTGCCCTCATTTTGTCTCTGTACTCTGCTCTGTGATTGGTTCTCAGAGCACATGTGGGCAAGCTCACATCATTCGTGGATCTTTTCTACACCTGTGTGCAAAATGTCTGCCTGCCATTCTGTCGCATATGTAGTACTGAAGTAGCCACTGACTGGTATTTACACAACTAGACTGAGAAGCATGGAGTCTAACACAACCCGGTATACACCAGGGACCCCCACAAGGAGGTATGGGTCTGGCTGCGTGAGGTGCACAGGTCGCGGTTCTCCCAGCTCGTCACCAGTGCAATAGAGTGTACACAGGATGGCAGAATTGGTCGAGTGAATAGGGGGATGATGATTTCCCAGAGAAAGCGTCATGTTGCCTAGCAACGGAATGTGGCTGAAATGCGCATGCGCGTGCTCAGGGGAGCCGACATCTGCAAGAGCGTCCAGTTGCTAGGCAACAGGACACGAGCAGGGAGACAACCAGGCAGCCGTTCCCCGGCACCTAGGAGCAGTGTGGGGATGGCGCCTGACATTACCCTCTTCCCCTCTCTCGGAAGTAGCTGTTTTAAAAAATTCAGTCAAAAGACGCGGGGCATAAAGGTCTGTTTTGTTGACCCATGATTTTTCTTCTGGTCCGTAACCTTTTCAATGGACCAAGAATTGAACCTTGCCCCTGAAAGTCCGCTTGCTAAGAATGTGCTCAACCTCAAATTCCTCACCCTGGATAGTCTGGATGGGTGGAGAAGGAGGAGATTTATTACTAAGTTCATTGAATATGAGCAGATTTAATAAAGAAATATGAAATGAGTTGTATACCCGAAGAGAGGATGGTAACTGGAGTTTATCGGTTACCGTGTTAATCACATGGGAAACAGGAACAGAACCGATATAACGAGGTGCAAATTTCATGGATGGTACATGAAGTTTAAAATTCCAAGTAGATAATCATACTTAATCACCCACACGGAGCACAAGAAAAATTCTACGGTGATGGTCAGAAAAGTATTTGTAGCGATCAAAGGTCTGCTGTAATTTAGCTTATACTTGGGACCAAATTTGAGAGTAATTGTGGCTCATGGTCTGGGCTGCAAGTACCGAAGAATCAGGTAGCTCCGAAAGGATAGGTATGACCGGGTGTCTTCTACAAATAGTAAAGAAGGGAGTACATCCAGAAGATTTTTGTAAGTGGTTATTATGTGAGAATTCCAGCCAGGGAAGAAAGTCGCTCCAGGAGTTATGTTGATCGGAACAAAAGCAACGGAGGTATTTCTCCAGATCCTTGTTGACCCGCTCTGTTTGACCATTGGATTGTGGATGGTATCCCGAGGAAAATTTTAAATTGAACCCAAGATGACTACAGAAAGATGTCCAAAATCTAGAAATAAATTGCACCCCACGATCAGATATGATCTCATGAGGGCAGCCAAGGATGCAGAAGATGTGTTCGATGAATAGGCATGCCAATACAGGAGCAGATGGTAAACCTTTAAAGGGAACAAAGTGAGCATATTTGGAAAATCGATCTACCACGACCCAAATGGTGTTAAATTCGTGGCTACATGGGAGATCAGTGATAAAATCCATACTGATACTAGACCAAGGGGTCTCAGGTACTGGAAGCGGGAGAAGGAGACTAGGAGGAGAACGTCTGGGAGTATTATGATGGGCACAAACTTCACAGGTCTAAATAAATTTACGGATATCTGAGGGCAAGGTGGGCCACCAGTAATTCCGAGAGAGAAAAGCAACAGTCTTCTTGATACCTGCATGACCGGCAAACTTAGAACAGTGAGCCCATTTCAAGATTTTAGGATGAAGGTGGACATCCACAAAGGAATGACCCACAGGAGGAGACGTAGTCATGGATTGAGTCAGTGCCATAATCTTCATGGGATTGATGATAGGTTTGGCAATAGAAGAATTTGCATCAGTAGGATCAAAGGATTGAGAGACGGCATCTGCTCTGAAATTCTTGAAGCATGGTCAGAAGGTCAAAACTGGCTAAAATCTCCTGAAAAATAGTAACCAACGAGCTTGCCTGGGATTTAAACAGTGGGCGGATAGGAGATAGGTAATGTTTTTATGATCTGTGAAAGCGGGCACCTTCTAATAAATAACAAATAACACTATTAAATAACACCATTCTTCAAGAGCAACTTTAATAGCGAGAAGTTCTTTGTCCCCAATGCCGTAATTGGATTCATTAGAAGAAAAGTTTTTTGGGAGGAACCTACAGGGCAAGAAAGTACCAGAGGAGCTTTTCTGGGAGAGGACAGCTTCTATTCCTACACAAGAGGCATCCACCTCCAAAAAGAAGGCCTTGGATTGATCAGGTTGTCTCTGGATCAGAGATGAAGAGAAGGTTTCTTTGAGAGATTTGAATGCATGGACTGCATCAATAGGCCAAGTTTTAACTTGACCACCTTTACGAGTAAGGGACGTGACAGGAGAGATGAGAGTGGAAAAATTCTTGATAAACGGCCGATAGTAATTTGTAAATCCGATAAATTGTTGGGTGGCCTTAAACCCCTTAGGTTGGGGCCAATCAAGAATGGCTTTTACCTTGCTAGGGTCCATTTGAAGACCAGTCCTGGACACCAAGAATGCTAGAAAGGGTACTTGAGGTACTTCGAAAATATATTTTTCTAGCTTGCAATAAAGATGATTGTTTCATAGACGAAGAAACAATTCTCTAACCTGTACTTGATGAGAATAGAGATCTTGCTAGAACATTAGAATATCATCTATATAGACAACAATGGATAAATACAAAAGATCCCGGAAAATTTTGTTAGCGAATTCTTGGAAGACTGCAGGGGTAATCCAAAGCCCGAAGCCCGAAGGGCATCATGAGATACTCATAGTGACCATCCCTGGTGTTGAAGGTGGTCTTCCATTTATATCCTTGTCATATCCTGATCAGGTTATAGGCACCCCCACGGATGCATTTGAATAATTTGGAAATAAGCGGAAGTGTATATATCGATCCTTCACTGTTATGGCATAGAGTTTACTATAATCGATGCATGGTCTAAGTGAACCGACTTTTTTCTTTACAAAAAAAACCCTGCGTCAGCAGGAGAAGAGGATTTTTGGAAGAAACCTCTTTTGAAATTCTCAGAAATGTACTTCAACATAGCTTGAGTTTCTGGTAATGATAATGGAAAGACTGTTCCCCTAGGCATAGTTTTACCTGTTACCAGATCGATGGGGCAATCCAAAGGACGATGAGGTAGTTGTTCTGCGGAAACTTTGCTGAAGACGTTCAAGAAGTCAGAGTAGGGTTTTGGGAGGATTACCTTAGGAAAGTTCACTCGACAGAAACTAACCGAATTACTAGGAACCACTGGCGTTGAGCAACATGCCCGGCATAACGGATCCCAAGAAATCACTTGCGCGTGATGCCAATCAAATTGTGGAAAGTGTGTCTTCAACTAGGGAAAGCCCAAAATAATCAGGTTGACAGATTGTGGGAAAACCAGGAAATTTATTCATTCAGAGTGGAGAGCTCCTACCAACAGTCAAATAGGAACCGTAACGCAGGTGATAGAGCCATTGGAGACTCGGTTTCCATTTACTGCAGTCAGTGCCAAAGGCTGTGGCAATCGAGTGGTCTGAAGATGAAACTTAGAAACCAAACTGGAGGATATGAGGTTCCCCACGGACCCTGAGTCCATGAAGGCAGACAGTGGTTGAGAACCATCAGGAGAAAGAATGATGAATTGCTTAAGAAACTCGGATTCTTTTTGGGAACAGGGAGAAAAGGACTGGGATCCTAGGCTGACTTCCCTGCTATCACATAGGAAGGAGTGTTTCCCAGTCTTTTGGAACAAGAGGAAAGAAGGTGTACGGGCTTCCCACAATAAAGACATAGGTGATTCTTCATGCGTCTGTCACGTTCTTCGGGAGAAAGACGTGACCGGCCTATCTGCACAGGATCCTCTGTAGGAGATACAGGAGGCAGAAAATGAGGTGCCAGGTGAGGAAAGAAGCGACGACCCCGATCACGCTCCTGTGTGCATTTACGATGACGTATGTCCACTTTAATGCATAGAGAGATCAAGTCGTCTAATTTGAGAGGGAGATCTCATGATGTCAGATCATCTTTTATGCAGTCATTGAACCCTTGCCAAAAGGTAGCAGATAGGGCCTCGTCATTCCAGCAAACTTCTGATGCAAGGCTTTGGAATCGCACCACATATTGACCAGGTGAAAGCAGAGCCGGATTTACACCTCATGGGGCCCTAGGCAAGATATCGGTTTGGGCCCCCGTCCTTCACACACACAGTGGCCCTTCAGACACACACACACATAATACACGCACGCAGTGGCCCCTCACACACACACACACACAAACACACATAATACACGCACGCAGTGGCCCCTCACACACATAATACACGGACACAGTGGACACACACACACACAAATAATACACGGACACAGTGGACACACACACACACACACATAATACATGGACACAGTGGACACACACACACACATAATGCACGGACACAGTGTACACACACACATAATGCACGGACACAGTGGACACACACACACATAATGCACGGACACAGTGGACACACACACATACAAAATGCACAAACACAGTGGACACGCACAAACACACATAATGCACGGACACAGTGGGCACACACACACATAATGCACGGACACAGTGGACACACACACACACATAATGCACGGACACAGTGGACACACACACACACACACACACATAATGCACGGACACAGTGGACACACACACACACACATAATGCACAGACACAGTGGACACACACACACACACACACATAATGCACAGACACAGTGGACACACACACACACACACACACATAATGCACAGACACAGTGGACACACACACACTCTACTACCCCACCCCTCCCCCAACTTACCTTTTTCCATCTAGGAGCTGTGGAGTCTTCATCCCCTTCACACATGGGACGGCACCTGTGATGTGGTGCACGTCCCATGTGACACACAGCAGGCCACACAGAGGAGGGAGGGAGGAGACCAGTCACCACACGAGCCCCATGTGGCCCACTCCCCCGATTCGCGGCACCCGACTCTCCCTTCCCTGATTCGCGGCAGCCCTGCCCCCCCCCCCGCACGAGTCACGGGGGGGGGAAGTGCTGCGAGTCGGGGGAGGGACCGAATTTTTTTTTTAAATTCCTCCTGTCCCCCCCAGCTGTGCCCCCCGAGAGCCGCTAGGCCCAAGGCAGGTGCCTAGGTTGCCTAGCGGTAAATCCGGCCCTGGGTGAAAGTGTTCATTGACGTAGGCTTAGGAGCTCAGAAGCGGCAGAGGACACTTGCCCAATTATTGATAAAAGTAGTAGAATTTTGGAGCAGAGGGTCATCTTATTCTCATAAGGAAGATGCCCAAGCAAGAGCTTGACCTGAAAGGAGAAAGATATGTCACCTTGGTTCTGTCCGAAGAAAAGTTCTCCGGTGCCAATGCAAATTGTATGGCACATTGATTGAGGAGCCCATCTTGACATCACCATCAAACTTCTCTGGAGGGGGTATACATAAACTCCTATTGCTAGCAGAACTGGTGGAGATGGTAGCGGCAGAGGTGGTTACTGTCATGGAGGGTACGACAGAATGAGCTGGTAAAGAACCTTGCAGGGTGTCCAGACAGGATACTACACCTTGAATACTTTGCAAGTGCTGGGCTTCCTCCTGATCCACTTGCTGGGCCAAGTGTAGGAGAAGATCCCGGGCTGATGGTTCTTCCTTTGTACTCATGGCCAGAGTATACTATCACGTTTGTAGTACTGAAGTAGCCATTGACTGGTATTGACACAACTAGACTGAGAGGTGCGGAGTCTAACGCATCCCCGGTATTCACCAGGGTGCCCCAAAAGGAGGTATGGGCTTGGCTGCGTGAGGTGCACAGGTCGCAGTTTTCCCAGCTGGTCACCAGTGCAATGGAGTGTACACAGGATGGCACAATTAGCGAGAAAAAGACAGCTGAGGCGAGGTACAAGGCGGAATCCCAGAAGAATTGCAAGTGTAACCCAAGGTCAGGATCTGGCGGACAATGAGGTACCGAATCACTAAGCCAAAGGGGTGGTCAGGAAGCAAGCCAGAGGTCAGAAACAATAAGCAACAAACAGGAACAGGGAGAAAGACACTGGAACGCTGGAGACTGGTGAACCAATACTCTGGCAAGGTGCTAGTGGAAGTGAGGTCCCTAAATAGGAGGATGTGGCTCCTGATAGGGGGATTATGATTTTGGTGGTCAGAGCACAGCTGACTGCTGAAGAGAGAAACCGTTGGAGCCACAGAGAAAGCGCATTGTTGCCTAGCAATGGGTCATGGCTGAAATGCGCATGTGCGCGCTGGAGGAGCCCACATCCGGAAGCAATTCACCTTGCTTGGCAACAGGACGCGAGCAGGGAGACAAGCGGGCGTCCGTTTCCTGGCACCTAGGAGCAGTGCGGGGACAGTGCCTGACACATTTATTCATCATATCCTAGCAAAGAGGGGGCAGATAGATGGGAAAAGTACTCCGCAATTAATGGCACTTAATAACAGAAACCTGTAATTGCAGGCACCTGATAAGCACTAGATTTATAAGTGAGATAGTTTTTGTCCTAGCTGAGTTGTAACTGTAAGTGTAAAAATACAGTGTAACATTTTCGGGTAACTACCACAAAAAGCAGACAGTAATTTACTTATGGTTTAAAATATGTGTCTGTAATTTAAAACATGTGATATGGTTTTAATAAGGTTCAAAGTAATACATTTTTTGTACCCTAATTTACCTAATTAATCTGGTCCTTATATCCTCCTCACAAACTTTTTGAGGAGTTAAATTTTAGGCAACACAGAGGGTATAGCGATGTTATTGACAGTGATTGAGATTGGAGGCCAGTTGGCAACTCTGGCATGAGGGACAAGAATAAGTTCTGTATAGAACATGATTTGCTTTAGCTATCGTTGTGACATCCATGGGGCGAATGCAGAAAGACAGTGGTTTTCAACAAATAGTACTGAAAGAAGTAGGTCAGGGAAAGCAATGTACATTTGGGTGGTATTGGAGTCCAAATGACCAAATTACTACCCCAAGACAAGAGATGCACAATATTAAAGTACAACACTTAGAAAACAAGGAGCCTTGTGAGACCTCAATAGAGAGTGAGAGTCGAAGGGAGAATGTGGAAACACTACAGGAGCGGTTAGAGAGATAGGAAGGGACCCAGGAGAGAACTGTGCCTAGATGGACAATGAAGTGAAGGATGTGTAGAAGAATAGGGTGTTAAACAGTGTCCAAAGCAGCAGATATTTACAGGAGAATAAGTATTGCAACAAAAAAATTATATTTATTTATAAACACAATTTCAACACATTCATGTTGGTTTTATCCCAATGGTTAGAAGTGTTGCAAGGCATATCATGCTGGAACCCATAATGGCTGTCTTCTTTATCGGTTTAAAATATTAGAGAAGAAACAATCAACCTTAGGCCATTTTAATGCAAAATATAACTTGACTGTAAGTACATTGTACACACCTGCAATTTCAAGCTGCAAAATTTACAATTTCTGATGCCTTAACTGTTACACAGGTCCCCCAATAACCTAAAAGGAACAACATTGTTAACTGTAGACACTTACATGCTGCAAAAGGCAACTCCTTCATGTGTTGATCCTCCTCCATGAAATGATCCTTGCCGCACCTCCTTTGTGCTGCAGCTCACAGCTGGGTCATAAGAACTGTTGAAATAAATTACAAACATTTAGCTGTTTACTAAAATGGTGTCTGATTCTCACTTATCCTCAAAATGAAAGATAATGTAACATATCTCCATAAGAACACATTGACATATCAGTGCTTAAAATAAAAAAAACAGACAACACTTACACTATGTAGTTTACCTGGGCTCAAAAGAACATTCACATTGTGGGACAGATATATGATTAACACAGACTATGCCTGATTTCTGAATATTATTCAGGTGAGGCAGACATATTCCAGCTAAGGCCTGGTAGTACAACAATGAAAGCCTTTAATTTTGTCTATTTTACCATAAACTCTAACAATCAAGCTTCATCATTTTGCTTCAAGTGCTCTGGCTATACAACTCACATCTGATAATCTCAGCAGGGCAGAGGCAGTCCTTACAGAACGATTACAAAATTGAAGATTTCAAAGGTAAACAATTTTTAAAGTCAAAACGGTCTAATGCATGCATTTGTATATGTTTTGAAAAATGAAACATGCATTTACTTTCATCAACAACAAACAATTGTATTTTTAGAATGTTAGAGAATTTTAAAAGTGGGATATAAACCATATTAGAAAAAGATTTTACCTCTCAAATCAGTGTGGAACCTGAAGTGGCCTGCCTCCACATTTTACAGGAGGGCTGTGGATCTGTTTGATATACATGCAACATGGGAAGTGCAAAAACACGTAACAATCATCTTAATAGATATTAGATTGAAAAGCTTCACAACACCCCTCCCCCCCAAAAAAAAATAATTGGGTTAAAACTTATAAGTCAAACAACACACACATTAAAATGCACATTACATATGAAAATAGAGATGCACTGTCATTGTGGAACAAAAAATACATTACAAACACAAACGTTTAAAGTGTCTATTAAAGAGTAAACTAAAATATAACTCTCAATACAAATAAAAGACCACTATACAAAGCCACACCAGAAAAATACACTATAGAGTCCTAACCAACTTCAAGTGTCCATGAAGCAGTCTTTTATAGTGGATTGTAATGAGACAAGTATATGCAGGTATATGGCCCACTGTGGTATTAGATGACAAAATCTAATGCTGGGTCTATGCAACGCTGGTTACAAAAATATGTTGTTTACTTTTATACTGATTAAAAAATGTTTGCATTTATTTCTGATTGTAAATTATTCTGACATGCATTAGCATAGACTTTCTTATTTTAATTTGTATAAAACAAAACATGATCATTTATGTCTGTTACTAAGAAGATGTGTGCAATTGTTCATTTAATTATGCTCATTAACACTTGTTGCATGTTTGTTTCAATCTGAAGTATGCCTTACTTTTTAGACAAATGAGCTACCAACAGTAGGGCCATTAGTTTGAATCCAGAATCATGCCTGTATCTGTGTGGGTTTTGTATATCCCCATGTTTTTGTGGATTTACTGCAATTTGTCACTTATAGCAGAGTACGCTAGTACATGTTTTGGCGTTTGCTCTGTCTATAGATAAAGTATTTTGCATATTTATGATTGCAAATTATTATTTTATCCTGCATCCACGGTTATTTACAATTCAAAATTACAGATGGCACATTTTTTATGCCGGGGAACAAGAGAATGTGTGTGTGTAATTCTTTATTGTTTATCCTTAAACCTTCATGTTGGCATTAGTGCATGTGTTGTCTGATTTTAGGAGCACTTTAAGCTTGGTTTATGGTTTATGTACTCATATTTATTTTTACCTAATAGGACTTTCAAACATGGTGCTTGTCATTCAAGTCTATATAATGTATGTAATGCTCAATCAGCATGTTGCCTTAGTGGTTAGACAATCCACTTTTCATCATTGGGGTCAGGAGTTTGATTCCTGACCCATCTTGTGGAATATGGCTAAATTGCATGTTGAAATTTGTGTGCAGCTACAACACAGAAAGCAGCTGTTCCAATTAAATTGAATCCAGTCAAATAGAAAATATCCACAGATAAAAGCAAAGTGGCCAAAAAAACCAGCAGGAAAAAAATGACAAATTATTATTATGTTATACATGAATGAATTTCCATAGCAAATTATTTAAACTGTGCATGTACCAAGGATTTAGGACTATAATATTTCAATGTATAATTATTGACATTAACAAAAATTATAAAAGAAAAAAAGCTTATTATGAGAGAAGTTCATGCTCATCTTTTCGTTCTAGTATATATCATGCACATATTGTTTCCACTTGCATGTTGTCTTAGTGGTTAGACAATCCACCTGTCAACAGAGGGGACCTGAGTTCGAATCCTCACTCACGGCCTTATCACTGTGAAGTTTATATATACTTCCCATGTTTGAGTGGATTTCCTATGTGTCCCTTATGCAAGAGTACGCTTGGTTTAAGTTCGCACAATTTATCTGTACAAATTAACCTGTTATGTCTTTCGTATTATTATTAGCTGTTTTTTAAAATATCAAAAAAGGTATAGGCTAACTATTAAATATTACACATCAACCACTTTACATTGTATTTTATTACAACTGTGCATCCACCATGTTTGTTTGTTTTTTTAAAAAAGAGTACATTGTTTAATGTTCAAATTAATATAAAATAAAAATAGAATTTATTTTTTTTGAGTGAAGTGTATTAAGATATATGTTGTGCATATTTAGTTGCGAGTGCTTTACACAAACGATGCTTTTTGAACATTTTAGTTTTGTTATTAAGCGCTGTTGCAATAGCTGTTTTGGACTTAAACATGACCCAAGCTGCCTTAAGTTTATGCAAGAAGTTAAGAAAAACTCTAAGCATTTCTTCTTATCTATCCGACGTATTCAGCGGTAAACGCTTACTATTCTTAAGTCAGTACAATCTCCGCCCAATCTCCGCCCATTCCCCTCCATTTCCCAACCCTTTTTTCTTAAGTGTTGAGAGAACTTCTATAGTGCAGTTAGGAAGGATTTTCATCTTAACTTACACAGCAGATTTTCCTTCTTATCTCCCTTTTCTGGGCATGCGCAGAGAAGATTTTCGTAAGTAAGATCTGCAATGAATCAGGCACAAGGTGTGCATTAACTCAGGTAGTTTATCCATATGCATGTTTTGACAAAATCTTACCATGAACATTTGTGGTTTTGATATTCTGCTTTTTGCATGAGTGTGCTTTTTGCAAGATATGTAAATATTTATTTATAGACAGTTATTAACATTCTGTGTTGCTATGCTTTATGTGATAAAGCATAGATAACAACGAAAAGTGTGTGTCATTATTATAACTTTGTACTATTAAAAAATGTGTGGTTTGTCATTTCTATGACAACATGAGCTTTTGCACATCATCACTGTTTTTGACTCGGACTGGAGAAGACAATGATTGAATTACTTTGAGCTTACTTATATATTGCACTTGTATTGTAATATGTGATATTAATACAATTATTATAAATCATTAGCTATCGTCAGAGTGCACATTATATGCATTTCTTCTCTTATGCTTACTTCTCTCTAATACTTTATTCCACTGACCCCTAGGATACCTTTTCTTGACATGAGATAAGACTTTTGAGATGAACATTTAGCTTTTAGCCCTCATGATTTATTTTAGACTGATTCTAGTGACCAGATGACAATATAATAAAAAAAAGGAAACTACTTACAGAACATGTTGTTATACCTTCACATCATCAGCCTGGGGCTATGTTTTATGGCTCTGGGACCTGACACTAGAGTTGAAGCGTACTCCCTTTTTTTAAACCTGCATTACCAAAGCTGTAAACTAAATGTTGTAATTCTTCTCTACATTGTAAGAAGCATTGATCGCTTCTTATTGTATATTATAACAAAAGGGTAGTCAATTAGATAAATTTACAACATAGTCTTTGTTATAATTACTGAGAGTTATCGAACAAGACAGGGAGATATAGCCTGAAAGATCCATTTGAAGATGAAGAGAGAAATCTGCAGACACAGTAAGCAGCAAACAACACATCCTGTTTATAAAGTGCTTTAAAATTAAATACTTAACAAGGCTGTGACAGGGATCCCTAAGCAATCATAATACAACCAATTCAAAATTGAAGGACGAGATACACTAATCTCTATGTAAACACATTACTTTGCTTTTGAGCTAGCGTGATACTCAACACTTCTGATCAGCTGATTGCAATATGAGCATGTTTTATTGCAATAATATAAGGATTACAAGACTCATTTATTTATTTGATCTCTGACCTATGGATTTGTGCAATATATATTTAATAAGGGAACATGTTTGCAACCACTGGAGAATATTTACATTGCATTTTAAGCGTCATGTTTTTGTTTTATATTGTGCCTTGAAAGTAGAGTTTCTTTATATTCTCCAGTATATAGAACAATTGAGCATTGTAATACTAATAGAATTTATATTTTTTTACTCAAGAAAGAGGGGTCAAAACCTGATGACTTAAATGCCCTGGCCAAACCCCAAACACAGCTTTTTTTTATTTGACGAGGAGTTAAAGTGATTAAAAGCTGTTATTTAAAGAAACAATACAGTTGAGATGTCTTGATTGCCCTGATTATAATTTTAGAAACAGATTAAACATTTACCATTTCTGACATACCAACCACATTAAGGGTAGGTGCACACAGGCATTCATCTTGTGTTGATACTCCAATTGAGTTGTGTTCTTTTCAGCTGTCATTGAACAAATAAGAATGCATCTCAAACTGAAGTTTTAAAAAAAAATTGATCTATATGAGGATTTCAAGGGCCATCATGCATCTACTCAATGCAGGGTAAATGCTTGATGGAGCATAAATTAAAAAAAATAATGTTTTCTGCAACATTTTATTATTGGAAAAAAAGTATACATAACATTAAAATTTAGTATTTATATGTATTAAACAAATAAAAAAAATACACTATCATGTTGCATTGTGTCTCATTGTAGGTATCCATTTTAATAAATAAAATCTGGATCAAGACACAAACTATTAATTTGACACCAAGTGGAAAATGCTGGCACTACAAATAGCAATGTATATTTAAAGTTGAACATATCTTTCACTTGGAAAGGCATATCATGGGGGTTAATGTACAAGTGCAGGACAGTAAGGATGTGTAGACACAAGTCCTTTTGAGATGTGTCCTTTTTTGAGTTACATGGACATTGAAATATGTTAGCTAAGGGATGTAAGTTTTGAACCTACATAAATTGGGTGCAGGGTTTGGAGTTCATTATAATGATTTCTGCATCTTTGCTTCGGACACATCTATAAGATAAATTTAAGGCTGAACATATCTTATTATGTGTTCAACTCAAAATACAGACATGAAAAAGCAAATGTGCAGATACACCTGTGATCATATGTAAATGGAGCATCTCTTCATTCAACTCAAAGTAAGGCCGAGCCACTGTTCCAGTACCAGGGTACAAAATGGGAGGTGAACACAGGTATGCAATACAACCGGATACTACAACCTCTTAGCAGTTATATTCCTGACTCCCTGTTCTCGTACCACAGAAAAAACAGATTTAATTAATATGGGGAAAAGTTTACATAATAGAAAAACCTAGAGCCTATCAGTAACAGAAAAAAATATATGTATTTATTATAACCCAAATTGGGCTTATATAGATTAATTATTTAAGGCTGCCTTGCTAAATGAACTGAAACAACATCTGTATACTGCTTATTCCTAGTCGATAAAAGCACCAGGTACAGTTGTTCACTTAGGCAAACTGTAAATTCAAATGTGCGAGAGTTATCTGCTGTATTTCCTTCATTATTTCTTTACTAAGTGTCTAGAGTACACCTGGATGAGGCTACCATAAGGATATACTGAGTACCCATCACGCTTCACAAATTCTTAAAAAAGACGACATTAAAGATGACATTACATTTCAGCATATGCTATATTCACACAGTTTGTTGAAGATTTGAATTTAGCCTCTGCTTCCACAAAGCATGTAGATCCTGATTTATTAAGGATCTTAAATTAAGAAGTTTTTTATTTAAGTCTCCTGGACAAAAGCCATGTTACAATGCAAGGGGTGCAAATCAGTTTTTTGTTTTGCACATAAGGTAAATATTGACTGTTTTTTCATGTAGCACACAAATACTCGATAGCTTATTTGTACACCGAAATTCAAAATTGATATTTGTGTGCTACATGAAAAAACAGTCAGTATTTAACTTATGTGCAAAACAGAAAACTAGTTTGCACCCCTTGCATTGTAACATGGTTTTGTCCAGGAGACTTAAATAAGAAACTTCTTATTTTAAGATCCTTAATGAATCAGGCCCGTAAAGGTGATTCTTTACATTTATTCTGCTCTCTCAGTCACAAAATGGAGTCTCTAAAGAAAAATTTCAGTTGTGCCATCCCAGAGTGCATTACCAACATTTCAGCTGGAGAAAGATTTCTTCCACGCTATTCTTAATGGAACAATAGTAATTACTAACTTTCAAATGAAGACCCAATTAGATATGGCTGACTATTGCCATCAGTTCTTTCTGGTTTATGCTTCTATTGTCAGACTCTTACAGGATTTTACATGAATGAACACCCTCGGCTCTATCTTCTGGAGCTGCTTTTTTGTGTATCTGCTTCCACAAACCTCTTTTACAATGTTTTGTCATGATAAAGCTGGGTTTACTTTGGGTGTAGTTACAAAACATTGTGAAATAAAAAAATGCCCAAATGCATATAACACCTTACTTATTGCTGTGGCTGCTGGTTTTCCTCAATGTATCAGAGAAGTAACTGCTGCTGCTGTAACTGTACAATTCTTAGGTACACTTATTCTAGAATCACACCTTATTGTTTCTGTACCACATGCAGTAGCTGCAAAATTGCTTAACACCAAAATATTGCCAATATTTAAGACAAGGCTTTGTAAGTGTCACATTGTTTTCTTTCATCAGAGAATGTCAATTATTGTATTGGTGTCTTATATTCAAACCTGCATTTCTGTTATCCCTCCCTGATAAAAATTACACTATTTCCACTAATCAGTCTCCCATGGTCACTCTTAACGATATAACTAATTTACAGACCTAAGCTACAGAATCAAAGAAAATTGCTACATCCTGAGGATGATTGCTTCATCCTGATCAATTGTTGCACTCACTTGATAGTGACTTAGACAGTCCATCGTCCTACTCTCATGCACCATGATATGAAACACATAAGCAAAGCGGACTAATTTCAGCTGTAAATACTGACAGGTATTTTTCTAATTTCAACTCAGAAGACAACATAATTGTCAATTTTATCTCATCTGTTAGGCACACAATATTGGTAGACGTGAGACGATAAAAGGCTAATACTTCCACCACCTGGAAACTTTTATAAATATCGGGTTGATTTCAAATCAATAAATGCTATACTTTCAATATGCATTGGTCATTATTTGCATGTATTCTTTTTGGGTAGAAGCTTATCCATGTGCAAAACTGGATACAGTGACTGTTAGCAAACAAGATTTACTGAAAGATTTTATTCACAGATTTGGTATACAATTTTTAAATAATAGTGATAGAGTTTACTGGACAGATTACACAATGACTGTGTATCACACAACACAAGTTCCAGTTCACCTACTATCCACTGAATCAGATATACTAGAAATACAAAATGTAATTTTGTGGCTTCAAAGCTCACTCACTTGAATTTAATTGATTCTGCACTAAAGTAAGTAAATGTGTCAAGTCCTGGCATTCGCAAGTCAGACTTGCCTTGAGTGTCACTCCATGCAGCATCAAGACTAGGTCCACAAAGAGCAACACCACCGTATCATGTACTGCTCACCCATCATACTGCTGTAATATATAAAGACCTGCAGACTTGAATACACACATCATCGCCATAATCAACATCGGTTATTTGTAAGGAGCCACAAAACTTTGCAATCATACAATATGCAATCACACATAAAACCCTAAAGCCAAAACCAACACATACAAGATTGACAAAGGTGGTAGAGAAGTGAGACAGAGGCCCTGCTTGTGAGAGCTAGTCTAGAGCAGTGCTTCTCAAACTGGGTTCCTTGGAACCCAAAGATTCTGCCAAAGAGTATCAAAGGTTTCCGTGAGATGAAAATGTCTAATGGGGAAAAAAACGATTGATTGTTCTAAATTTGTGAGGTGACATTCGACAATAATCATTCCGCCAAGGATTATGATTGGACAATTCACCTCTGCTTCATTCCAGAACATTCTTTTTTTTTTTTTTTTAAATCCAGTATTTTTATTGAAATTTTTTAAGATATAAACATACTAAACAACAAAAAGAAAAGAAAAACAATCGCATACATATCAGAATTAAATGACGGAATTTACAAGATTACATTAAAGCATAATAATAATAAATGTGCTATATTCATTCAGGATCATACATCGTAAATGCTTATACATAAGTATGTTACACATGCAGGATTTATTACATGGACTCAGATACTTATTATAAGAACTGCGGTAGCCATATATTTAAGTAGATAGAGCATCTGTACTAGATGACATAGGATAGAATGGAGACTCTAACCATCTGTACCATATATTCTCAAATTCCTTCAGAGCCTGTCTGCTAGTATAAACAAATCTCTCGTGCCTTATGGTGGTATTGACCAGTGCCTTCCAATTTTTAACCGTGGGACTCGTCGGGGCCAACCACAGCCTCGCTATACAGACCTTAGCCAACATCAATAACTGTGAAATGTACATTTTTGTCAGTTTATTAACTTTCCCCTTCAATCGGAGCCCAAAGAGACAAGTGGCCGGTGAACTAAGAGACACTTCAATTCCAGTAACCTGAATACATCTCCTGATCCCTCGCCAGAAGATTTGTATACATGAACACTCCCATAGAAGGTGCCAAAAGTTAGCATTGATCGAATTGCATTTCGGACAGTTAGGGTTAGCATCCGGGCGAAATTTTGCCAATCTAATAGGGGTAAAGTAGGCCCTGTGTAAGATAAACACCTGTATTTGTTGAAATTTTAATGATGAAGTATAACCTTTAGTACTGTCTGTAACCATTTCCCACTCCTTGTCTGATAAAGGGCCAATATCTATTTCCCACTGATTCCTCAAACCATCCAAATCATCTGCAGTGGATTCATGCAGAAGACATGAATACATTCGAGAGATCAGACCTCTATAACCCAAGGCCTGTAATTTTTTCCTCAGTGGATCCACCCCAAACACCAAAGTCTCCCCTTTAAATTGTGTGTCTAGGGCGTGTCGTAACTGAAGGTAAGAATAAAACATTGTTCTGGGTACAGATAATTCCCCAACCAACTGTTCGAAGGATTTAAGTACATTTGTATCATAAAGCTGACCTACCGACACCACACCCAACCGAGACCACTCCCTGGCCCTCTTCACTTTATTCAACTTCTTAAATTTCTTTGCCCCCCAGATAGGAGTATATGGATTCCAGAACATTCTTACTACCAGATGACTTAGCAACAAACACTGCATGGATAGTGCTATGCATAACTCTGTTAAGCTTCGATTTATCCATCTTTTCAAAAAAGCATATGAAAATACCTCACAATAAACATAAAATACAAACTAATGATGATATTTATTTTATTTTTAACTTTTTTACATACTACTCAAATATATATATATTAGAGATGCTCAGACTCGGTTCATCCCCCACTCTGTCTTTCTAGTCATAAAGAGATGCAAGTCATAGATATGCAAAAAACTTAATATTGTTGTATATATATGCATTTTGGACTGTCCTTGCAATAATACATATTTTGTACAACAAAAAAAAGAATTGCGGACAACTTTAAATGAATCCCAATATCTTTTCAACTCTTGTAGCTCATGGACAACCCTCTACATTTACTCTACAGCCTGCTCTGGAGGTAAACCACATTTAGCAGTAAGTAAAGTTATAAACCAAAATACATCTGTGGGCATATTTAATTAGGCCTGTGATCGCAGAAACGCAGAGTCCGCTTTACCAAAAGTAATACAGTACAGCAATAACGCAGATTTTCCTTTGCAGCCATATGGATTGCAAAGAAAAATCAACCTTATTGCGGTGCTGCGGATTATCTTCGCGCCTGCACCATCACGCGTTACCATGATCCCGGGACCTAATGGAATATTCCCCTTAATTTGTTATAATTTTTGAAAAAATTTCATTACTCAATGTTCTAGTGGGTATTACAGCTGAAAGTACTATCTTCATGTATTACTTTGACCAGTATTTACTACCAAATACAGAGGCTCTATATTTTTTTTTATATATTTCTACAACATATTGAACTTTTAAAACAGGTTGCTTTGGTGAGTATTACTGTCATATATGAATATTCCATCAAAAATTGTAGGAAGGGGGATTTTCTGGTCTGTAACAAGACTGGTAAACCTCTGTTTTGTTTTTCATGTTATTTACTCGATTTAAGTGTTTTACCAGTGGAAATATGCTGAACAATGTCACATATTATTGTAACTGAATCAAACTGTAAATGTGTGAAACCCTCTATTTTTATGCATAGTGAAATTATTGTGCTATACAAATTTGAATGCATTTGTCATACCACCAATGAAATACTGAAATACATTTAAACATGTTTGCATTCAAGAAGTGTCTAATTTATTCATAGACATTAAAATGAGTGGGTATCAATAAGCATGATACAACAGAATAAATACACTAAATGTCTTTGCTGTGGGCTACAGTGAATGCATTATAGTGTACCTGTCATACAGGTTTGCAAAATCTAATATTAACACTAAAGCCCAAAGAAAGTCTAATTCCCATTTGCAATATACAGCTAATAACACACATGCCATTCTTCAGAAATTCAGCTCTAAAGCCAAGCTATTTCCTCTCAGTCTAGAACATCTTGCTAAAATGCCTTTAGATATTATTTAAATAAGCTATTGATGTGAGCTGAGGATTTTGTCATACTATTCTTATTGGATCAATCAGGGGCAACGTGTAGAAAGAAGGCACAATTCTCATGATTTGATAATATCTCAGAAAGGTTCTCAGCAGTGCATTGAGCATGCCTTGCATGTTCTCATTAATACTCATAAATATTTATGCCTGCCCAAAAGATGGCCAACGTCATACATATATGTAAGAACATGTAACTATACAATTTTTTAGCACATAGTTAATGTAACAAGTGATTATGTTATCTGCAGCGAGGCAAGTTTCCAGTTTAAGAAATATATCCTTTTCTGTGCTGACTGCATTAGATCAATGTATCACTAAATTCACATGTACACGTTAGCAGACTTCCTAGACATTGGACTTACAATCATATACACAGTTGGCCTGATTCATTAAGGGACGTTAGTCCCATTACGTGACGTATTTTGCATAAATGTATCTGTGCATGCTGAGAAACGGACTATACCAGAGTGAACACAGTGCATGTAATTTATCTGTGAATGAAAATGACATTTCCAACAGCCTACGACTTGAAGGGTGAAATAGGGAGGAAAATGGGTGTGTGCACATAGGCAATGCACAGTATGGGCATACCAAGATCGAGCTCACACACATTCTGGGGCAGGCTGGGCTGGGGGGCATCTGCCCCCAGAGCTGTGTCATGCATCTCACCGGTTTAGTTCCATTCTGATCCTTATGTACATTGGTTTCCCTTGGTTACCGCTATCTGCTGTACAGCCTGACGTTACTCTATCCTCGGACGCCATCTTGCCAAGTATTCTGCACATGCGCAACCTTGGGAACCTTTAAAACCTTTGCTGTGAGGTGATTGGAGGATCACCAGCCAGTTCCCTTTATAAGAGCCTCCTCTTTTCTATGGGTGTCAGATCATCATGTCTCCCTACATAATAGGAAGGATGACCTCTGACTCCTGTTCTGGCACCCTGGATTGGCCTGGGTCTGATAAAAGCACGCAACCCGGGGGAGGGGGGGGGGGTCAGCGCTCGTCGCTGTGTATTAGCTGTAGAATTGCCACAGCTATCCAAGGAACGGTTGGAACGATCAAATGAACCATAAATGATTTCATGATCCAAGGATAATTCCACCTTGCACCACTTTTCTTTTCTGCCACTGCTGTTTGGCAATGTGTCCTAGATGTGTTATTATCTACCGTGTGTTTGAGTCATTGCTCTGTCACTTAGCATCCAGCCAGGTCGCTGCAGTTTTTTGTTTGAAAGTTTATGAAAATAATATTATGACCTATGAGATGGTCAAAATTGACTGCACATGACTTGAAATTAGTGTTAATGAGGTCAATAATAATGTTGGGGGGGAAAGCAAAATTACATGATTTTAGCAAAACAAAATGGGAATTTTAGAACAAAAATATTGAACAAAAACATGCAAGGCTGGTTTTGCCAAAATCAAAACCAAAACACAAAGTTAATCCCGATCCAAAACTAAAACCAAAACCAGAACACGGGGGTTACTGAACATCTCTAATCTCAGCACTTCTGCTCTCTGCAGCTCATCCCTTCACAGCTATGCCTGTTCAGCCTGTCCAGCCTAACCCGCTGCTAAGACCTGTAACTAAAGTGCTTCGCTCAGCATTCGCCCTGCTCCTTAATTACTATACTAGCATATACCTCAGTCCTTCTGAGTCCTGCAGCTCATCACTTCACAGCAATTTATTATGCTGTTAAGACCTGTGACTATACTGCAATGCTCAGCATCTGTCCTGTTCCTGAATTTCTATACTAGTGTATACCTCAGCCCTTCTGAGTCCGGCAGCTCATCGCTTCACAGTACTACCTGCTCAGCCTATTCCACTGTCGAGACTCGTGGCCAGGGCTGCCAAGAGGAATTCAGGGCCCAGTACAACAACTTCATGGGAACCCCCAAAAAATTTGTGCCGCGGCACTAAACCTGATGTGGGTGTGCTCATACTATTTGGGCATGGCTATGCATCATTGGTGCATGCCTAGCAGGTGAAAAGTGCTAGGCCACCAGCCTACACAAAAAAAAACCTGCATTGTTGTGTACACCATTGATTCAAGGGTACAGTGCCCATTTGCTGGAGCGTGACATATGTCCCAGCACTCCTGACTTTCAGGACATCTAGCACTATAGTGTAGTATAGAAAGAATGCAGTGTGTACATAAACAGTTCACAGTATTGGCCTGCCCCTTCGATTGGGCAGAACAGACTCCAAAAATCGGGATTGTCACACTAGAATCACAACATTTCCACATACTGTCCTACCTGTTTTTCTCACTTTCACCACCTGTGGCTACTGCTTTCTTTAGTTGCGGCTTGTCTGGATCCTGGGATGTTGGGGGCCCTTTTTGGGAAAAAAATGGGTACATTTAGAAAATGCAACCAGCTCCAGTGTTATATCAATAGCACCCACGAGTAATAATTAGGCCTTCCTCCAGCCCAATTAAAATAATAGTATTCCCATTTAATAAATAAACCTATTTTCCTCCCTGAAAACAGCCCCAGTAATAAATTAATAGTATTTACATTTCAGAAATTTACCTATTTCCCGCAACCATCACTTCCATTAAATAATTCATACTCAAATTTAATAAAGAGACCTCATTCTCCCCAAACTCACCCCCACATTCAATAGCCCCTAAACCACCCCATCTTAAATTAATAGTCCTCACTATTAAATTGCCCCACCATCACCCCACAAATAAAACAGCACCCATTAATTAGCCACCACCTACCTCACACACACTACATTGCCACAAGCCCCCTGTGCCATCTCATACACATTACTGTGCCCCTTCATCACAACTATGCTGTGCCCCCTTATGATCACATTGCACCCTCCATGCTGCCTCCCCCCTTTCTTTTATCATTATGTGCCTCTCTCTCACCCATTTCTTTTATCACTCTGTGCCTCTCTCACCCCTTGTGACTCTTGTGCCTCTCTTACCCCTTGAAACTTTGTGCCTCTCTCACCCCTTGTCACTCTTGTGCCTCTCTCACACCTTTCTTTTATTACTCTGTGCCTTTCTCACCCCTTGTCACTCTGTGTCTCTCTCACCCCTTGTCACTCATGTGCCTCTCTCACCCCTTGTCACTCTTGTGCCTCTCTCACCCTTTGTCACTCTGTGCCTCTTTCACCCCTTTCTTTGATCACTCTGTGCCTCTCTCACCCCTTTCTTTTATCACTTTGTGCCTCTCTCACCCCTTTCTTTTATCACTCTGTGCCTCTCTCACCCCTTTCTTTTATCACTTTGTGCCTCTCTCACCCCTTTCTTTTATCACTCTGTGCCTCTCTCACCCCTTGTTATTCTGTGCCTCTCTCACCCCTTGTCACTCGGTCCCTCTCTCACCCCTTGTCCCTCTGCGCTCTGCTCCTTTACTTACCTTAAATTAGCCTCTTTCATCTTATCTCATCTCTTCTGTCTTCTTTCTTCCTGCTTGGTCCTCTCTCATCAGTTCACACTGAATGTCGGGCGTCACTTGATGACCTCACACCCGACATTTAGTGTGAACTGAGCAGAGAGGAGAGACGGCGGCGGAGCAACCACGTGAGTATGTTTTCCTTTCTTTATTATTTTAAACTATCCAGCTCGCCCCACCAACGAACAAGTCGGAGGATATAAAAAAAAAAAGAAAAGGATAACAGAAAAAAGTAATTGGAATAGAAAAAAAAAATCGGTAGTGAGGGCTTGGGCCCGGGCTCCCTGCCATGTCCGACCTCCCCCCCTGTTGGCGGCCCTGCTCGTGGCTATACTGTTGATAATCTCACAGCATCCGTCCAGTTCCTGAATTTCCATATACCTGAGGCTACATTCCATTCTGCCTTACAGCTACTTCGTGGTTAACCAAATTATGTGCTTTGCGCCCCCTAGAGGATCACAACCTGCAGTTGAGAGTAGCTATGACCATATTCCCTTGTGGGAATCCCTGGTGAATACCTCTCTTCTGTTAGACTCCGCACCTCTCTGGGGGTAAACTGTCACACAAGCAGAGATCAAGACCATTCCCACTATTGGCTTTCATGACAAGTTGGTCCCATAGTGGGCTACCATGGGCTAGATCACAGGGCCACCTGCATTTTTTTCCATTAAAATAGACTGCTGAGTTGGGTCATGTCCCCGGGCTAAAATTGCCAAACCTCCTCTGCACACATTCATCTGAGCATGTCTCAAATTTGTGATTTTTAGCCATATCACTTGCACCAGCTACAAGGTAGGTGTAAATGTCGATTGATAGTAATGAGAGAACATGTGTGTATAATTAAGAGCAACTGTAAAAATTAATTTTATGTACAGAAGGCATTAATAAGATCCTGATCA
Organism: Mixophyes fleayi; assembly: GCF_038048845.1. NCBI lineage: Eukaryota > Metazoa > Chordata > Amphibia > Anura > Limnodynastidae > Mixophyes > Mixophyes fleayi. The sequence goes on from NC_134410.1 coordinate 54,988,031, forward strand.
TATGTTTTTATTAATGATTATATTATTAGCAGGTATTAATGTATTTAATTTTTGTTTTATTCTGTTTGTTCTGATGGGACTTGATATTGCACATATGTATTGTACCTACTCTGCAGTGTGTTGTGTCTGTCTGCACACAGCAAGTGCCATATAGGCAGAGCACGTTCTTGTACCCATATTCAACTGAAAATGTTTATTGAGATGTAATAAGGACATTAGAGCATACAATTTCTGTCTGATTAAAAAAATGTTTTCACTTTGTATATTTTAATGAATGAGGCCAAGTATATCTACTTTCCATCTATACATTTAAACAGTATAAATAGATAACCATATATGCTTATATACACATTACAGGGACAATGAAACTTACAAAGATTACACACAGATACAAAGCACATTTTGGGCATAATTTATGGCCCAAAAATGCATCCACATGCTAAATTGGACACATCACAAGATGTGTCAAGCTGTACATCTGTAGCATATCAGGATTACAGCAGAAGTACTTACATCTACATACATATACACAGAATCAGGTTATAAGCTGTGAAGATACCAGGTTTAATGTAACCTTCTGGCCTACCTGGTACCTACCCAAGGTTCAAAATCACCCAGACAAAAATAATACAAATAAGTTTATATAACAAAATGGTAGCACAAAACAGCAATAAAAATATTTAAATAATAACTTGCAGCAAATAACACTACAGCCTGGCACAGACAACATACCGGGTATAACGAAAACACCTCACCCGTATCCTTGTCACTTTCAGGGACTGCTGTCTATCAATCCAAGCTTATTCCCCTCTCTCATTTAAGGCTACCAGCAAAGGTAGCGGCCTTGAGTCACTGTCACTCCGCTTTCGGCGGACACACAGCACCCCAAGACCTGGAGAGGTAGATCAGGGCAACGACAGTACTCCAGGGACCGATTGTTCCTTTCCTGTCAGGGGCAGAGATCTATATATCAATGCCAGCCTGACTTCAGCTGTCACTGGGTAGTGAATGCCAGTTTGCTGCTCTCTGCAGCTGGTTTTTAAAGGAAAACATTACCTCCTAAGGAGTTTAAGGACCTGCCTGATTGGTCCTTTTCTGTGTTCACCTTTTCACAGGTAAACATACAGACAAAGGGATAGCAGATGAGTCACTCCTGATTTAATTAGGGACAGGTATTGTTCTGTGGCTATACAGCAGAGTTTGTTTAAACAGGAGAGGTCAAAATCCAGACACATTTACATTTAACTACACAATGCAGTCCTCTGTAAATATAGAGCTCTGTCTGTGGGCCTTTCCCTATGCTAGCACACACAGACCCACAGCTAAACAAACACAAGAGACCCCCTGGTGTGATGTACATTCATACAGGACTGGTGGACAATAATCATTTTTCCTAGGCTGACACAATGGACTAGTCTGCAAGATAACAAACCATACCGTAAGACATTTTAACTACTTTCAAAATAGAATATATACAAGCTTAAATATGACTGACAAATATGGGGAACCAGAAGGCTAGAAACATTACCGTATTTTTCGCTCCATAAGACGCACCTGACCATAAGATGCACCTAGTTTTTAGAGGAGGAAAACAGGAAAAAAAATATTCTGAACCAAACCCCAAACCATTCAACACAATGAACACAGTAAGGACATAGAATCACAATGGTAACAATCTCATAATAGGCAGTCTGCACATATAGCAGGTGATTTAGCAATAGTCCACTAAAGCAATGACTGATGCAAACAGCTGGGTCATATAAGAGGGTTGGAAAGTCCTCCACCCATTAAGAACCCAGCGTGGTACTCAGATATATCCATGCATAAACGTGACAGGTTCCTCCACAGTGAGTGGGTATAATGTCAATAGATTACCGTATCAGCAGGCAGTACAGAGTAAACAACTTCACAGATGTAATGGAGTCTGTACACTTACAGTTGCGGAGAGACGGTCATCTTCTGATACTTTCTGCTAGCATGGAGTCCATTCCGATATGCGTGTGATCGGAGAGAGTGAAAACTGTCTGAGTTCCGTTTGTGTGCATGCGCAGAACGTTGCCGGCGTCCGAGCTGATATTCTTTAGTGTGCAGTAGCGATGTGCATAGATGTGAACCCAGCTTTACTCACTTCACTGACTGCACTTTCATGTTTGCCCCATTCTGCCAGTCTCTGCACTGGTTCTTGCCCCGCTACCAATTTTCTCAATAAAGTTATAAGAGAGAGGAAGTCACAAAAAAATCAATACAGGAAGTGCTTTTGTGGTGAGATATGCGATGTGCGATGAATGAATGAGTCAGATCTGCAGGCTTCCTTTTTGCAGTATTCGCTCCATAAGAAGCACACACTTTTCCCCCCACTTTTTTGGGGGGAAAAAGTGCGTCTTATGGAGCGAAAAATACGGTATATGTTTTTATAGTCTGCAGTTTGTGAGAAACGAGGTGCAGACAGGTTGAGGGGATATTAATACCTTGTTTCCCTACATAAGCGCAATACAACTTTGCAATCATTTGCTTTAATAGGGGAAAACACATTTGCTATTAAATGCAATACAGCATATAATCTTCCTTTTCGCATACTCATGAAAGTAACATTTTTTTTTTTACAAGTATAGATGTGTGCAACTCTGCTCCTGCACAATGGAAGGAGTAAAAACCGATCTTTTACATCCAGTTTTAACTTTGGCAAAAGCAACATACATTTTAGGTATATGCAAACTGCAAAACATTGGATGTGGTTTGAGATTTTAGAAAACCTCAAAAAAGATCACTGTTTAGTAAATCTACCCCCAAATGTCATTAAGGAACTACAGTATTGCCATACAATCTTTCAAAGTATCCCTATATCCGGGAAACTTCTGTTTTTTTTTTTATTATGCCTTGTCTGTATTAACAATACTCCCCCCCCCTTTTATTTTCATTTCCAATATTCTGTGTATCAACTGTGGATAATTCTAGCAATCTTGTTCTTAGTAACACATGGAGATAGATAGAAATATGAGTATATATAACACATTTACATCAATTCATGTTATGTTACCAAATCCTTTCTTTTTTACGATACACATGCTGGATTGTGGACACACACACTAGTGTGTTGGTTAACACAAAGATCCCCTGTAGAACCTTTTGAACATTAGACCTTTTTAAACAAGAAGCGGTTTCCATTAAAAAAAACTTTATAAATGTAATACAATATTTATTATTATTATTATTATTAATATTTATTTATAAGGCGCCACAAGGCATCCGCAGCGCCATACAGAGACAAACAAAATCACAATACAATGGGAGACAGCACAGTACAGTAAACACAGCAACTCAGTACGCTCAATGCACAGCTAGAGAGGGCGGGGAATAATACATAACAATAATAAATTTGTTCTTTAGCAGGCCTGTTTATTCACTAGTATTTTAATTTCTAACTACAATCTGAGTTAAGGATGTTAGTGCCCCTACTGCTTACCAAACTTTCACACATAAAAGTTACTCTAATATAATTTTCATTAAAAAAAACAACACAAAATAAATGTTTATTTCTTTTACCAGTCACTGTTACAAAATAAAATATATTTTATTTATGTGCCCTGCTGCTGGTGAAAAAAAGATTATCAACCATTGGAGTTACCTTTTTTTAACTAGATTTTACAGGCATTTATAAACACAAATTATACACATTTGTGTATGTGTGTCAACAAATACTCACTGGAGTTTCTCCATCACCCGCTCCTTATGTAATGTTGCAACAGGTTTGATGGCATTTATCAGATCCACTGTCCATGTCACTCTCCTGTTCTGCCTACTTTATAAGTTTTAGAATACCCTGTGACAAGATATGGACTAACAAGCACAATACCCCCATCTGTCACTTGGAGCAGTTTAAACGGATTGTGCTCACATGAAGTGTTTCATTGAACATCGTTTCATTTTTTAGCTTTATTACTCACATCTTTGCAAACTTTGACTGTGGACAAACTCTGTTAGGATGGACTTAAGAAACTCCACCTTATTCTAAAATAAAGCCAAGTGGATTACACATATGCATCTCAGATATCACATTGGTTTCCAACATGGTGAATGAACTATTTCCTGGCCACCCTCAAAGCAAGAACAGGAAGTCTGGACCATTTAAATCTCCATCTGCATCACAAAAGAATGGAGGGGATTAAAACAGAGAGGCACCCTTACTTAATCAGGATTAAGTCAATCGGCAACTGGTTTGAACAGCTATTGCTCTTCTTGGAATTGTGTCAAATTCTTAGGCACCAGACCAGAAACATGGAAACCTGCATGGGGATAATATCTTTCCACTTCCATCATCAACTCCTCAGTATACATGAGCCAATAACATCTTGAATGAATTTGGATTAACTTTGTCCTGTCTCCTGCTCGATTTAAACAGTGATCAGATTGCAAATCTGTTACCTGAAAGAAATCCTGCTTTAATGGCAGGTGCTTGAAGGTTTGTCCACCTGCAGTGCCTACTGAAGTAGATTGACTGAGGGTGTAGATCCCTAGTATCTCGATAGAGAGCTTGGGCCAAGTAACTGGGACCAGCATGTTGTCAGGATTTGGAGTGTGTTTTGATTGAATATACATTGGAGTGTATAGGATTAAAAGACTGGCCGGAGGGATTAAAACTTGGGAAAGATCCAGTGGAATTAACTGCTCAGTTGTCAAGATATTTGCCTCTGGACCACTTGAACTCTGCAACTTTATCTGAGAACTATTCTCTACCAATTTATTTGGCTGGAACTTATTCCCATTTGAAATTATATGGATTGCCTTTAAACTGACTCTGAAATGCTATTAGGTTGTTGTTGAAATTTGGTGACATTCTAGGTGTTGTTTTGCTTAAATAATTCTCAATTTGCTATTGGTTACAATGTGTTTGTCTATTGCTATACAAATACTATTGTATCATCTCTCTCTCTCTTTGCCTGTGTGATCTAGAACCCCTAATTAAGAGTGTTACTAAAGTGGGGTCCTTTCCTAACACCCTGGTATCCTGACATACCCACACCCTTTTTTCCTCAGTCACAGAACTTATAAATTTCTAAGTAAGGGTGCCATGGTACCTTTTATATGGGCATCTAGATTGTATCTAGCCCCTTTAATTCATATCTAACAGGTTTCAGTAGGTTTGAAATCACCAAATTCTCTGTGATTCCACTCTTGTGGGTAAATGAATGAAGCTGCCAGCTTCCGGCGGGTTTGAAAAGTGGAGATGTTGCCTATAGCAACCAATCAGATTCTAGCTATAATTTGTAGAATATACTAAATGAATGATAACTGGAATCGGATTGGTTGCCACAGGCAACATCTACACTTTTCAAACCCGCTGGAATCTTGCAGCTTGATACATTTACCCCTTGGACTTTCTATATTTTGACACTGGAAAGAAAATGAGCAATACTATAATTTTCAACAAAACATTTATTTATGGTTAAACTAAAAAGAGCAATTCTGAGGTACAATAATTGCTGCATTTACCATTTTATACATAATTTTGTTCAAAAAGGACTATTTTATTTTATAATTACTTTCAATCCAACCTTTGAGCACTAATTTTTTTAGCTGTGAAACACTGATATTCATAGAAAATAAAAATGTGCTGAACTGTTTTCTTCATCTCGAGTTATGATATACTGTATTATCCTGTTTGGACCTCTCAAATTTATGGTGTGGACAGTTCTTGCTAAGTTCTAGTTCTGACATTTTAATACCCCACCTCCCCATAAGAATCAAGTACAGTCTTTCATTATTGGGTTGCTCCATAAACCAGCATTTCATCCTTATGGACTGTGGAAATTATTTGGGAGTGTGACATTTTGAAATTACAATCTCAAAATATTTTTTAAGAGAAAGTTTTGTAATGTTAAAGTCTGTGTATGGACCATGTTTAGACAGCCTAGGTAAATCATGTGAAGACTTTATTCTCTATATTTAACATGGTTTATATTACTTATGACAATAAAGTAAATAAGCTGTACAACTGGTATAAATTGGAACAATGTGTCAAAATCAAAGGTTGTGTTGGAACCTAGCATTGGATCTGTCTAATCAAAAATGTATACTACTGTCCTCTTATTTCCCTTGCCTGTTACAGTCACTGGGCCAAATTGACAGATGTTTACAGCACACTGTGATTCTTTGTGAGGTGCGGCAAACAATGAGTGAAGATCATTACCAAAGCATCATCAGGAAACATAATGTAAGATGTTACTATTATCCCTTATCAATATTTACTGCCTGCCAGAATATGTAGCTTACCAATCATATCACTATGTAGAATATGGTATATGTAACTTAGTAGCATCAATAGTAAGTGAAAATTGAACTTACTTTTCACTGGAGTTATCTTCATCTTCACACCTTTGGACCACAATTCTTGCTCCTTGTCCCAAACCATTCATATCAGTGGAATCGGTTGATCTGGAGAAAGGGCAAAATAAAACTGTGCCCTGATTCACCCAAGCCACATCCTGATTTTTCCAAACACACAGTTGGTCCACCCAGCTATGCTCCCTTTTCACCAAAAGTCATGGTCACACTTAATTAGCTTTACAGCCTTTGAGGTCCGAAAATTCTAAACATACTTTCAAAATCTGGATAAATGGGAAGCATGTATATTAGAATATTTTGCATATTGTAAGACTAATTATTATAGTTAAAATATATAATATTAATATTAGAACCCTTAAAGGTATTGTTATAATGGTTTACAGTTGTCCAAAAATGTCAAGGCAATGAATATGCAGGACCTCACAAAGGGCCTCATTTAGCATTGGATGCATGTGCTCTCTGAACATATGTAGTAGAAGACGTACGCAAAATATGTTATTTATGTGTGTATGTTGAATTGGACGAATCACAAGATGCGTCCAACGCAAACACAGTATTATCTTACCAAGGCAATTTATCAGGCATACATGTGTGTGTATATTTACTCCTTACAATAGTGTACAGATGCTGTAGTCACATTGCTCTATTTGTAGACAATATAATATTGTAATGAAATATCATATATACAAGTGAATATTGGGTCTTGACAGTTACTAATAATTGAGAAAGTTGTTTACGCCTTTAAAAATCCAATGGGAATCTTATTTTTTTGCAGTAATCCAAATGGTAATGACAAATAAGTCATGCAAATAAGCGACCGCAACTTAATATTATATAGCCAAAACACTAATGACTTAAAAGAGAGAGGAGGAGAGCAGCTGGAGAGGTCAATACGTAATCAGTTATTTAGAAGCAGCTAGCAAGTGTTGATCATCATCATTGTGCATCTTTTCATCCTCCCTCTCGTACCTGCAAGAGATGCATTGTATCTGGTTGTGCGTCCACATCTAATTATGTCATACTTACGTGAATGCGCTTTTACTGTACTTAACTTATGCTTTCCCAGCTTCTGCTCTCCACCCTTTCGTCTCCTCAGGTGTAACGGGATGTAGGTATACAATATGCAAAACTATAGATACTGCATTATTATTGGTGAGCATGAGCAGTACAGAAATGTATGTATTACATATGTAAACTGTTCCAGCTAACATTTTCCTTGTCTGTTTACACGTTGCATACTTTTTTTCACTAACTTTTTTTCAGTATCAAAATGCATTTTCATTTGCTTAACTCAGACCAATATAATAATTTTTTTCTGTAAATTTTACAATTTGCTACGTTTGCATTTTCACACCAGTTAAGTCACCATTACCACATTGATTTTGTTTCTTCATAAAAACATTAAATATATAAGTTCTGTTTTTCTAAAAATGAACCTTAGATAAGAGTGAAACTGTGAAATGCCAATGATAGTCCATGTTTCTTTGTGATAAAAACCAACAAGAAGCAAATTTGCACATGAGTTGGGGAGTTAATCTGAACATAGAGAAAAGCTTACAAAAGTATTGCCTGCGGTAGATGTGTTCATGAAAAATAAAGTCTTAAGTAAAGTTTCACAAAGAACTTGGCTTCTGAATTCACCTTTATCTCAATTTACCAGGTGCTAGTTGTACTTATCCTAAACAACAAACCTTGGATGTATAAACACAATATGGATGGTAAATACAACAAAACAATCCATGTCAATATATGTTTCCAAGTAAAATGCATATGTTTCAGAAATAAAGATCCTCTTTTAAATAATGGAACGTAAAGAGTCTTTTTCTAAACTTATATTTGTATACTGTTTGCATAGTAATACAGATTGTTTATTCTGCTTATGCTAACTGTAAAAGTAAACTTTTTACTGTACCTTTAATTAATCTCATATCATTTGAATCTATTCCATTGTTTATGATATCCAACCTTTTCTTGATTTATTCTACAATTCGCAATCTATCAGAGTTCAATGCAGGAAGGAAACAGAACACTAAAAGCCAATAATAATACCACCTGCAAAAGGTTCCATTTCTGGGTGTCACCCCTCCTTCGCTCTTTGATGATCTGCACCTACAAATCAAAACTTTAAAAAAAATGTGGTTAATACGAACAACTATTTGTCACTCACTAGACCCTCATGCTTACTTACCGGGGGCCGATGTGCAAGGCGGGCCTTCTCCATCAGGCCTCTCTCCAGCGGTGATGATTTCTCCATCTTCTGATGGCGGACACCATCTTGGATTGCAGGAGTGCGCACTCCAACATTTTCCTATCTGTCCAATTCCCCTGCATTGGCGTATTTGCTTCCACCCCCCCTTCCCATCTTGGCTCATATTTAAAGTACCTGTTCTGCAATATGGTGCCAGATTTTCATGTCCTGTTAGCTTGTTGATGCTGGATAGTTTAACACTTGATTCCTTGTGTTTCCTTGCGAAATCTGTCATTCAACTTCCCTGCGCTTCCTTGTGTAACCTTGGCATCCAGTATCCGATGCTTCTCAGCTAATCCTGCTATAGAATATCTGGTGCCTTTAAGTTATGCTTGTTACCAATATCTTGTATCCAGAACTCCTCTTCAATTTCCAGCTTCCCATGTTCAGATATGCTCTACTTCTCTGATATGTACTTTTACAGGTGAACATCCATCCCACCTGTCAGTCTCTGGTACCCATCCAGAGAACCATGACCTGCATGGTGCTAGCAGCGAAGACCGAACCTCCTTTCAGGGGTCCCTAGCGAAAACTTTTGCGCAATAGACTCTGCGCCTCCATGGGGGTTGGAACTAAACTGAGGAGATTGTGAGAATCCTACTACTTCTGTGTGTTCCATGACACTATTTATATTATAACAGTCAACATAGCCTATAATTACACAACGTACCATATGGCCAATTCAGAATATTACATCAAAAGGATTTTTTGGAATGAAATTTTAATTTATATTATTCATGTTTAGAAGGAGGTTACCCTCTAATGTATTACATAGATGTATTGATAAAGATAGTTCTTTCAATAGGGTTGGTCTTTTATAATCAAATCCCTCTAGAAGATGTGAGATTAGAGGTAGAGCAGGGGAAATGTCAATTTCTTTTTATTTAAGATTAATCAGATGTTGTAACAAAATTAATATTTCAAAAATATATTATTTATACATTGTAGAATTCTCAAAAATAATTCATCATTGAATTAATGTTTCTCAGGAAACTCTAGGGTATTTTTTAAAAAATCATTAATTAACCCACTGCATACATTTTAAATTATATTATGTATGAATCAACAGCTAATCAGGAGCTGTTGGTTTAGCAGTTTAGCCAATCACAGATCACAGAATGACTGGGATTTTTTGCTTCTCCTCGAGGATTTTAAGAAATCCACCTAGCGGGTGTTTAATTTTTTTCACCTTTTTTGACAAACTGTTGCATAATACATGGGATGTTTTGTACATCTTCCATGTCGAAAAATTTAGACTATGATTTGAGGGCTTGCATTTTTAAATAATATGCTTTGATGTGCAGTCTGGCTTTTAGTAAATTATACAGTTTACAAACTGCATATCAAAGCACTAAAAGCCATGCAGTTTGGTCAAACCGCACTTTAGTAAATTTACTCCTTAATCTTTTACCAGCATTTATGCATGTACCACCTTTATGTACTCCAGGAGGCCACAATAAGCCATTAGAAACATATAAATACAATTTAGTCTGTAACTCCTGTTCCTGAATCTCATGATTCCTCATACGATTGAGATACATTAGACTTTGCATACAATTAAAGTCTTTGTCCTACCTGTCTTTGTTTTCCTTCCATGTAGAGTTGGATTAAGGAATGGGGTTGGGACAAGGAGCATGTTCCTTGGGCCCCCCTCCCTCAGGCCCTCCCCTAACCAGGGCTAACAGCTGGAGAAAACTTTTTTTTGCTATTTGTAAGAAGGATAAAAAGCTGGACGCTCCCTTAATCTATATTGGATTGCTCTGTTCCAGCCATTGGGCTACCTGTGATATTAATTTCACCCCCAATGTTTTGAATAGACTGCCGGGCTAGCCCACTGTCTGTGCAGCTGCAAAGTTCAGATGAGTGTAGAAATGACACAGTCGCATGATTTGTATTCTTAAAGAGAGAATCTTTGATTAAAACAGGCTTCTGTACTGATCAGAGAAATAGCTTATTTTATGCAGTTATTTTATGCAGTGTCAATACCAGCTCAAAACACTGTTCTGACACTGCCCAGGGAAGCTAATTATCTTCAGGTCTTCTCTGTTACTAAGAAACCACCATGTAGGAAAGAAGAGACTCCATAGCAGATACATGGGGGGATGCAAACAAAAAAGGCAAGATGGAGCCAAATGGCAAAGACCTGTTTGAGGGGATCTCTTAAAAACAAATAGTTCATCGGGAGAAGGGGGGGGGCGGAAATATAACTAAGAGAGTGACAGCCGTGACTTATCAACCTGTCACGCCTGAGGATCTGTCTGTACCCAGACTGCGTGGTGTCTCTGGAGTTAGGCTGTAGACTACGTATACAAAGCTGGGGGGCCTGATTTTGTTCATTTGCATGTAGGTGAAAGGACAGGAACAGGTGGTGATAAACTAGCAGAGAAGACCAGATAGGAACTGAATTGCTGAACCTGGAATGGAACTGGAATGCTGGAGGAAGAATGATGAATGATGGAACCGGAACAGAACCGGAATGCAGGAACCAGAATGGAAACGGAATGCAAACTGCACTGTCTGACCTGGAACAACAGAAAGGATTGCAGACTGCTGGGAACCAGGTTGGCGTTTGAAATAACAACGTTGCACTGGCAACAGGTGAGAGCTACAGGAAATCCTTTTATAGCAGTTGATGAATTCTTACTAGAGACTGCGGTCAGCTGGGCAGAAGCAGCACTCTGAGTTGTTGAGATGGATCAGGTGATGGATCATATCCAAGATGGCAGCTCCCAGGAACTAGTTTTGAAGGGAAATTTGAAGTGGAGGCTCCTATCCCGTGATTGGCTGGAAGGAATCCTGTGACCGTATCCAAGATAGAAGCGCCCATACCCTGATTCTGGAGGGATCTCTGGAGTGGAGACAGACTGAGCAGCATCTAGCAGAGAGATCTGAAACCGGCAGAGCCTGAAGACTGCAGGGAAAGCTTGGAAAGACAGCAGAGAGGAAAGTGACAGGACCTGAGAGCCTGGTGTGTGACAGAACCCATTGAATACATTGATCCTAGGACTTAAGATTTTATTACATTTTAAAAATGATGCTGTATGTAAACATATTGGGACTGATTCATTAAAGGAAAGTAAGGCAAAAAATGAGTAGGTCTTCCCCTGGACAAAACCATGTTACAATTCAAGGGGTGCATATTAGTTTAATATTTTGCACATTAAAATTAAATACTGGCTGTTTATTCATGTAGCACACAAATATTTGATGGCTTTATTTGTACATTGAAATCTAAAGTTGATCTAGAACATGCCTTACCCCAACTATAAATCTGCCATCAAATTTTAAATTTACCCTCTCCTATAATGCAACGTGGTTTTGCCAAGGTGCAAAGTTACTCATTTTTTTTTTGCTTTACTTTCTTTAATGAATCAGGGCCATTATCCATTATAGCAGGTTTGTATAACTGTACCCTGTTTTGGGATATTAGCAAACATAATGAACAGTCATTAACTGACAGTTTCTGAGTTCACACTCTGATGTTGTCAGGGGCATTCCGGAGCATACATCCCATGAGCTTGTGTTAGTGTGTGAGTCACTACAGGCTGCACTACTGACGAAAGGGGCTATTCAACATAGAAAACTGCTATTCACTATTGAATAATCTCTGAGTAGCCATATTAAATGATTTACTCCCCTCATTTCTACACAGAGAAGATTTTTTTTCTGATGTGCTAATGGGAAATAGGTTGAACTGTGACCTAGTGCTAGAAACATCCCGTCCTGAACTTGTTCGCCCATCTCTAGGTGGTGGTAAACTCTGAGCCACTGGATGGACTCTCCCTTGGGCTAAAAGTTGCCAGCCAACCCTTGCCTTAATCTTCGCCCCCACTCTGTGGCAGCTTTAGAGCTACCACAGAGTGGGGGTATCATGGCGCATGACTCACAAGTCGAGTAAGGTGCCATGGACACTAGCCATTGCTTTCTTTTGATTTGGCAGGTCCTGAATAGAGCATCGGTGGTATAAAACTTGTGGGGAGCAAAACTACAGGTGATGTTAAATGTATGAAGCATTTGTGCAGGATTTTTGGGGAAAGATATGTCGTTTTCTTTAACACAGCTGTTATACTTCGAAAGAACTTCTTTGTGTTCTACCTTCACTAATGAATAAATAACAAGGGCAGCTCATTTCATTTTTAGTTTCTGCACCTCAAAAGACAATTGTGTTCAATGACTTCAGCTCATATTGTCAGTTTTGAGATTCCTTAGAGACAATATGCATATTACAAACTTTGGTGTAATCCATTCAAAACAGGTCTTATCAATCTGACCTGTTTTGCAACCCAGGGAATCATCAAAACTCCCAATTCCCAATTTTTGACTCGCATTAGAGGGGCGTAATGGGGAAGTTAAGGATTGCAAGGGGTTGACTCTAAATTGTTGAGTGTCAATTGATGATGGAGAGGTTCATATTAATGAAGAAGTTGCGATGAGGATAGGATATTTAATGATTGTCAGGAGGTTAATGACGGAGGATGAGGGGATTGCCTGATTAGGGGGTTAATGATTATTATGAGATGATTTGACTTTTGTTTAATATAGAAACAGAGATTTCCCACTAGACTCTTACTTTTAGACCATTGGGGCCCCCCTGTCTTAGGTGACCCAGCCCCTGAAAGCCTTAATCCAGCTCTGCTTCTAGACTCTGTTGTCACTAAAGGAGTTTTAAAAGTTCATAACAAGTGGATGACTGCAAGTCTGTTAATTTGGCACATGCCATGCCATTTTTGGGGAGTTGTCTGGATTGTGTTAAAACTTGCATCATTAAATTAAACTATTGTGTTCACCTATTACCATTTCCTCATTGTGACAGCTTCTAAAATTTCTAATATCTCTAATATTTCACCAGATAACCCTTTGTTCTAAGCAGTTTCAACATCCTGTGACTGCACGTGATTTTGTTTTGTTACAACATATGGTGTGAAGTTTGACAATTACCATGTTCATTTTAAAATTGTTAGCTTACTTAAACTCTGTATGATAGTCAAATAGATCCTGCTGCAGTCAGATTATTTAGTTTAGACTCTTCAAATTGGACACCTGTGTAGAAATATAAAAGGTAACAATAGGCAATAATTTTCAAATTTAAAATGGCATTGATTTTGAAAATAGTCTGAAACCAAAAGACAGACAATATTTATTAGAACATGTAAATAAAAGTCATAAGGAAATTTGTCAGTGCCCAGCAATCAATTTCAGAAGTCACTAACCAGCAATCAGGTCATTGATGAAGCGGCCGCATCGCCTGTCATGTGATGCCCGCCTGTGCGCTGAGGTGCCCGCATTGTTTGCTTTGTGATGCGGCCGCAAGTAAAAACAAAGAAAAACAACGATCCATTGGCCGGCCCGAAACAGGGGACAGACTGAGCGGCCCGGGGGACCGATGCCCCCCTGCCCCTGTCCATGGAACAGTTGTTGATAGGTTGATGTTGCTCATAACACAAATGTGAAACCAAGCATATTGGAAGTGCTATTCCTAGCAATTTCTTTCTAACCTAAAGTTTACATAACAGGGCTGAGCAGTGTTCCTGTGTAAGATCGATCACAGTGAAAACAGATTTTGCATTCCAGAATGTACAGAAGCAATGTACACTGGGGGAATGTAAGAGAATGTCTATAATCCTTTGGGGTACCCATTGAGGAACTGCAAACTAACCTCATCCATTATCACAGGCAAAAAGCCAGTCACATTAAGTAATTAAGAAAACGCATTGAAAAAAATGTTTAAATTGACATTACAGAGAATTTTGTTTTCTTCAGTGGTAAGAATTCCTGAATAAATCTATTTTGTAATGTGAAAATGTCAAATATGATATATATATATATATATATATATATATATATATATACAAAGAGAGAGAGAGAGAGAGAGAGAGAGAGAGAGAGAGAGAGAGGTAAATAACATTGCTTATCCCATTACAGTGGCATCCCATTACAGTGGCACTTGTCAAGGGGTGGGATAATATATAAAGCAGCAAGTGAACAGTTGTTGACGCTGATGTGTTAGAAGCTGGAAAACTTGGCCAGCGTGAGAATCTGACTGCGACAGCTAGACGACTGCATCAGAGCATCTCCAAAACAGCAGGTCTTGTGGGGTGTTCCTGGTATGCAGTGGTTAGTACCTACCAAAGTGGTCCAAAGAGGGACAAATTGTGAACCAGCGGCATTCAAGACTCATTGATGTGCAAAGGGAGCGAAGGCTAGTTCGCCTGGTTCAATCCCACGGAAGAGCTATTGAAGCACAAGTTGTTGACAAGGAGGAAACGTGCCTTGATAGAAAGTTAGAGCCATGGATGACCCATCCCACCACTTACAAGACTTAAAGGAATCGGTGCTAACGTCTTGATACCAGATACAACAGGACACCTGCAGAGGTCTTTTGGAGTCTATGACTTAACTGGTCAGTGCTGTTTTGGTGTCAAACAATTTTGGGTGGTGGTTTGCAAAGTTGTGGCTGATCGATTTGTATATGTATATACACGTGTGTATACATATATATATATATATATATATATATAGAAATAAAATAAGAGGAGGCGCACAATAGTGTAGTATGGCAAGTTATTTTAGCCAAGTGAAGAAATTTTAAGAAGGAACCAAACCACCAGGAATGGATAAGTCAGAGCTTCCCACCATATGGATATCAACAGTGTCTAGGGTAAATGTGAATAGTTCATAAAATGAAGAGATCACACAGAACCAGATAACAATCAGGAACATGTATACATATACAGGTCACACCAATGAAGGTATATGCGTACCAGAAGCCAGAGATTATATGGCTTATCTGTAGAATTTTCCAATGGACTGTGAGGGTAAAGTCAATCTTCAGCCAACCTTGATTATCCAATTGGTTACCTCAATACACGAAAGGACACAGATGTAGTATCCAAAAAATTCAAGTTTTATTAAAAAAGTAGTAACTTACACATCCAGAAGCAGATGACAAGCCTATCTGATCAGCGATGGTAGTATAGCAGCAAATACTCAACGCGTTTCGTCTGTAAGACAGACTTCATCAGGAGCAAACACAAGTATAGCTGTCCAAAACAGCGTCTCTATATATAGTGCCTAGCGCCATTTTGCGCATGCGCACTCGAAACCGGGAAAAAAAGGGCCTATGCGCATGTGCAGAACTCATCTGCCAGCGATTTTATTAGGCACAAATGCATAGTGAAAACATTCTAATATACGAATGTATTGCCCAGGCAACGTACTGCCAGTCAGATAAACAACCGCCTTTAGAAGCATAAAGTGCAAGTAGTAGGCATAATGTAAAAAACATATAAAAATATATCGCGCTACTTCGCGCATGCGCACTGAGAACCGGAAGTGGGGCACATGAACATACTCCGTGACCCACCACCGGCATCTTCATCTGCGCAACTGCAAAGAGTCTATAGGTCAAACAATTACACATACAAATCATATGGATCACAATCAGCAATAAGCCACATAGCGAACACAGTACATACTACAAACAGCGTTGTCACGCTATGTAAACAAAAAAGCATAACATAGGACAAGCTGAACATTCAATAGGGCCATAACTAGCCTCATACAGTACAGTAGTAACACAGTTAAGTAATGGAATAATCTAAGAGCTAGTTAGAAGGTGATTATTACATAAAAATAATAAAATAATAAAAAGTTAACATAGTTATAAAAGTTAACATAGTTATAAGAAAGGAGCCACTTCAAAACCTTCATTAAGTCCAAATGGTGACAGCGTATTGAGTGTGTATATCCAATACATCTCACGCTGCGCGAGTTTCTTCCCTAGGTCGCCACCTCTAGGACCCTGTACCACATGTTCTATGGCGAGAAATTTAAGATATTTAGGATCTGATTGGTGTACATCGGAAAAATGTTTAGACACCGAATGGCTCAAAACTTTGTTCTTAATATTTCTAAGATGTTCCTGGATACGTAACTTTAATAGTCGTTTTGTTTTTCCAACGTACCTCAAGCCACAGGAACATTCTAAAAGGTACACCACGGATGTAGAAATACAATTCATAAGACTAGAAATTGTATAACTCTTACTACCATCAGAATTACAAAATTGTTTGTTGTTAGTGTTCATATAACGACATACGTTACAATGATTACATTTTATACTTCCTTTGCAATCCAAAAAAGTAGTAGAAGGGCAACTTCTATTTGTTTGAAGTAGGCTCGGTGCCAACATGTCCTTAAGACTACGGCACTTTCTGAAAATAATGTTAGGTCCATCTGATAAAATTTTTGTTAAAACCGGATCTCTCTTAAGGATGCCCCAATGTTTCGTGAATGCTGATCTAATCAAAGTCTCATCCTTATTAAAGTTAGTAATGAAATTCACCACTTCCTTATTAGCTCTATGTTCCTTCTTATTACCATCTATTAGTTTCTCGCCATAGAACATGTGGTACAGGGTCCTAGAGGTGGCGACCTAGGGAAGAAACTCGCGCAGCGTGAGATGTATTGGATATACACACTCAATACGCTGTCACCATTTGGACTTAATGAAGGTTTTGAAGTGGCTCCTTTCTTATAACTATGTTAACTTTTATAACTATGTTAACTTTTTATTATTTTATTATTTTTATGTAATAATCACCTTCTAACTAGCTCTTAGATTATTCCATTACTTAACTGTGTTACTACTGTACTGTATGAGGCTAGTTATGGCCCTATTGAATGTTCAGCTTGTCCTATGTTATGCTTTTTTGTTTACATAGCGTGACAACGCTGTTTGTAGTATGTACTGTGTTCGCTATGTGGCTTATTGCTGATTGTGATCCATATGATTTGTATGTGTAATTGTTTGACCTATAGACTCTTTGCAGTTGCGCAGATGAAGATGCCGGTGGTGGGTCACGGAGTATGTTCATGTGCCCCACTTCCGGTTCTCAGTGCGCATGCGCGAAGTAGCGCGATATATTTTTATATGTTTTTTACATTATGCCTACTACTTGCACTTTATGCTTCTAAAGGCGGTTGTTTATCTGACTGGCAGTACGTTGCCTGGGAAATACATTCGTATATTAGAATGTTTTCACTATGCATTTGTGCCTAATAAAATCGCTGGCAGATGAGTTCTGCACATGCGCATAGGCCCTTTTTTTCCCGGTTTCGAGTGCGCATGCGCAAAATGGCGCTAGGCACTATATATAGAGACGCTGTTTTGGACAGCTATACTTGTGTTTGCTCCTGATGAAGTCTGTCTTACAGACGAAACGCGTTGAGTATTTGCTGCTATACTACCATCGCTGATCAGATAGGCTTGTCATCTGCTTCTGGATGTGTAAGTTACTACTTTTTTAATAAAACTTGAATTTTTTGGATACTACATCTGTGTCCTTTCGTGTATTGAGGTAACCAATTGGATAATCAAGGTTGGCTGAAGATTGACTTTACCCTCACAGTCCATTGGAAAATTCTACAGATAAGCCATATAATCTCTGGCTTCTGGTACGCATATACCTTCATTGGTGTGACCTGTATATGTATACATGTTCCTGATTGTTATCTGGTTCTGTGTGATCTCTTCATTTTATGAACTATTCACATTTACCCTAGACACTGTTGATATCCATATGGTGGGAAGCTCTGACTTATCCATTCCTGGTGGTTTGGTTCCTTCTTAAAATTTCTTCACTTGGCTAAAATAACTTGCCATACTACACTATTGTGCGCCTCCTCTTATTTTATTTCTAGATTTATCCCTGCTACACCGCTTGATACAGAGGATTGGCAGCCGCCCGCACAGGGGAAGTGTCATTTAAGAAGGACTGATTTCAAGTCATTGGACTCTAATATTTATCTACTGGTGCAGTATCTTAGCGCCATCTGTATCTATTTGTGATATATATATATATATATATATATATATATATACATATATATATATATATATATATAAATAGATATATAGATATATAGATATATATATATATATATATATATATATACATATATGTATATACATATATATATATATATATATATATATATGATGTTCACTGATCTTCATGTTTTGGATGTGGTTTTCCTTCTAAAATGCGTACTTGTACTGGTTCTGTAACTGGTTTTACCAAACAGACATTAAAGGTTTTGGTTTTAGTTTTGGATCTGGATTTAATAAAAAAATATGAACAATATGGAAATGTAAGCAATTTTGATCTGTTTTTGCTCCAAAATTACTATTTATAGCATTAGCATTCATTTCCTGTCGTTTCCAGTCTATTTTCTAATGATCCCTTCACAACTGTCCCAATTTTCACCAATTTTGGCCAAAGACTGCTAAATGACTGCAGAATGAAGAATTTTGTAACTTTGCTATTGTTGCACTTACTTTCTCTGATTCAATTCAAACAATTATTAAACTGCATAGTGTTGTTATATCCCTTTCATTGCAGCCAAACCTCCATCACATGTTCAGACTTACCATTTACTGTAATTGAATAAATAAATAGCCACGCTGTCATCAATGTAAATTTTGCAAAAGGTCATAGTTTTTATTTAAATAAAATTGGTGGTGGAGAGAGCGATGCAAGTCAGCTAACAACTTATGGCAAGACCAAACAGTGGAAGGTCAAATTGCTGTTACACCACTGGTCCCAGGATATAATCATTTAAAATGTTACGACTTTCTAGTAACTGTAATAAGTAATACGTTTTAACAACTAGCGGGAGAGATCTTCACTTAAAGCAGCCACCTTTCCTATAGAGTTGGATGCACTCACAGGTACTCAGATGCCCCCATGACTAAACTCAAAGTAGCAAAAGCTTATGAGCAGAAATCAGTAGCACCGAGATAGGAGGAAGGGGGCTAGACAACTCAGTACATGGATAACCAGGGTCAGGTCTGAGGTTCAGCAAGAAGAGTCAAAAACAGGCCAATAGTTTGGGCTGGCAGCAAACAAGTATAATCCAGAATAATGAGCCAATAGGCCTGGGGCAATCAGCAATCAAGCAGTCCCAGAAAACAAGCTATGTGTCACAACAGAAATCAGTCAGAGGTATTCAGACCTTTCACAACACAGACCGCAGGTTAGGTATTGCAGGGCAAAAGTGCTATTACTGGCAGGGACACTAAGCTCTCCCTGTCTTTTAAACTGATAGGAACCAATCAGGAATGGGGCCAGGAGCACGGCCACTCAAAAGGTAGCAATTATTTAATTACAGCCGTGTGCCCCGGCTGCCTGCTACTGGCCAGGATGCAGCGCCAGTGTGAGAGGCTTCCTGGTTGCTCTGGCAACAGCCGGGATGCAAAGGACTGGAAAAGATGTCCCAGGGCGAAGGCTGGGACACGGCCTCAATCTGGATACACTCGAGTCCTCACCACTAGCTTAGAGGTTTATGAAATATACGATTGACAGGTTCAAAAATGAGTCCCCTGGTTGGATTCAGAAGTCAGTATTACGACACAGATCTATCTCACTCCAAGGTCAATGTCATCTTGACACCATTTAACAATGTGCTCTCTCTTATCATCATTTAAATGTGCTCTAATGCCACTGTCCGTAATTGAGGTATTGTGTCTTCTGTCATCTTAATAAATGATTTTGCAAATCTGCCATCAGTTCATTTACTTTCTCCCATTCAATTACAAAAATAATTAAGCAGTCTATACGGTTCCCTAAGTCCATCAGATAGCATAAATCATCAGCCATCATATCTACATCTATACAAATATTTTTTGCCAGTGCTAAATTCTGTCTTCTTAATTTCCCAGAATGTAGACTTTCAATTGCATTGTCTTATCAAGACAGATGTTTTTGGCAACCAAATCTGCATCAATGTCAATTATACACTGTAGGAACTGAGGGTTTTACATATTTCTTACATGTCACTAATAGAACATATAAATATTATTTATATACATTCCATATTTATCTACATGGGTCTTGGGGAACACCCCCTCTGCAAGTCTAGGGCAGTCCCCTTTCTACCAGGGTTACAGAAAACTTCCTACTGGGGGAATGATTCTTCAGTCCTCCCACCTTCCCCATAAATATATATGAGCTGGCTGGCTTAATTCAGAAGGGCAGCATTACGGCACAGAGCATATAAGTAAAACAAAGTATGAAAGCACTGCTCTTGTTATACCAATGAATGCTCTGCCCATTGAGATGTGTATTTTTTTTGTATGGGTGCAGGCCACCTTCATCTATTTACTTTCGTAAATGTTTAATAACTCTGTTCATTCATACCATTGTCCATCCAATGACCTCTACCTGTTACTGTAGCTTTAGTTCTCTATGATGAATGCCCTGTAACATTCCAAATGTGTTGTGTGCATAGTTTTGGAAAAGTTATAGTATAGATGCAGGCCCCCTTTGTCTATCAGCATCAGCATTTATTTGTACAGCGATAAGGTAATAAAAGTCCTGCTCTTACCGATGAATGCTCTGACAATGTATTGAGTCTTCCAAGTTTTTTTAGCATTGGTGCCTGCCACCTTATTCTAGCAGCATTTATTTATACAGTGACAGCAAGTTATACAGCTATAATTGGCTATCTACTTGTCTAAATATCTAAGGATGCTTCTGTCTATCAAATGACATCTGATTATGACTGTCTCTTCACTCTCCAATATGCATGCTGTGTAATATTCCAAATTTAGTGTGCTCGCAGCATTTCGAATATATGTATATATATATATATATATATATATATATATATATATAGATATATATATATATATAGTCCTCTCTCGTTTTCTCAAGTTCCCTATTTTAGAACAGACAGCATGTAGGGAAGTTATCCGCGGTGCTCTGCTCTGAAACTAGCGTTCAGGGTGAAAGGGGGACATAGCAATTCTGTAGAGATTAGTCTGCTAGAATAGTTTGCTGATCCATTGCTTTAAAATTCAGTCTTTGGGAGAGTTTACAAGGACTAGTGGATACTGGTTGTTGTTAATGCATTATATATATAGACTGAGTTAGATATCATTCTGAAGTAAGTAGTACATTTAGTGGAGTAAAACAGCATCAGCAGAATCCAAAAAAACAAATCATTTTTTTATTTGTTTATTTTAATTTCTTCTAGGGAAAGTAAACTTGTGTGGGGCAGTGACATCTAAAATCATATGGTATTTGTTGTGTGTGAGGTTCAGCAGCAGCTGCATACCCCAAAAGACGCTATATAGCCTAATCTTTTCTATTTCTATTCAGTGACATCTATATTTAAAAAGGGTGTTTGCATATGAGGGTCAACGCAGCAGCCACACAGCCCAAAAAAAAGTTATATACATACATACATATATATATATATATATATATATATATATATATATATGTTGTTTTAATACTTGTCAATTTTGAAAGGCTCATTCAGTGACATCTATATATATTCAGCGACTGAAAAAAACCATTGCGGTAACTGCAAAAACATTTCATCTGCCATGCTACCACCCGAAGCAAGCCCATTAGATGAACAGAACAACAATAAAAATTAGTGTAAGGTGCAAGAGATAAAAATGTTGAAATGCTATCCAGAAATTAAATTTGGAATGTTAAACAGCATGCATCATGGAGAGTGAAGATTCAGTAACAATCAAATGTCTTTAGATTGAATAAGGCATCAGTAGATATTTAGACAAGAAGATATCCAATTGTACATATTTTGCTGTCCCTATATAAATAAATTATGATGATGAAAAACGAAGTTGACCTGCACAAATATCAAAAATGTCAAAGACTAGTACTATGCACTTCTCGATGGGCAGAGCATGTATCGGTATCTAAGAGCAGAGCTTTAGGAAACCATACCGCTATAAAAATTAATGTGGAAGATGACAGACAAAGGTTGCCTGCATCCATATTACAAAGCTTGAAGGACTACGCACACAATACATTTTGAATGTTCGAGGGCATCCATCATACACAGTGATGCTACATTAACAGACAGAGGTTATGGGACAGAAAGTGTTTTAAATTAATACAAAACTTCAAAGACTACACACACAATACATAATAAATGTTACAGGGCATTCATCACAGACAGTCAAGCTACAGTAAAAGGCAGAGGTTATTGGATGGATAGTGGTATGAACTTATAGAGTTAGACATTTATAAAAGTAAATGAACGAAGGTGACCTGAACCCATATTACAAAACTTCAAAGACTAGTTCTTAATACTTCTCGATGCGCAGAGAATTCATCGGTAGCCAAGAGCAGGGCTTTCATACCTTGTTTTCCTTATATGCTCTGTGCCAGAATGCTGCCTTACTGTATCAAGCCAGGGGACCTGTATACATTTATGGGAAGGGCTTAAGAAACAGTTTTCCTGGGAGAAGCTTTGTAAAAACCGGGGTAAAGAGGACTGCCCGAGACTTGCAACTGAGATGGTCCCCAAGAACCATGTATATAAATATGGAATGTATATATATCTGTGTGGAGTTTGTATGTTCTCCCTGTGTTTGCATCGGGTTTTCTTTGGGTGCTCCGGTTTACTCTCACACTCCGAAAACATACAAGTAGGGTAATTGGCTGCTTTCAAATTGTCCCTAATCTCTGTCGGTTTGTGTTCGTGTACAGTCATGGCCAAAAGTTTAGAGAATGGCACAAATATTATTTTTCACAAAGTCTGCTGACTCAGTTTTTATGATGGGCAGCATGATGGCTTAGTTGCTAGTTTTTCTGCCTCACAGCACTGGGGTCATGAGTTTGATTCCCAACCAAGGCCTTATCTGTGTGGAGTTTGTATGTTCAGCCCGTGTTTGCATGAGTTTCCTCCAGGTGCTCCAGTTTCCTCCCACATTCCAAAAACATACTAGTAGGTTAATTGGCTGCTATCAAAATTGACCCTAGTCTCTCTCACTGTGTGTGTGTGTGTGTGTGTGTGTGTGTGTGTGTGTGTGTGTGTGTGTGTGTGTGTGTGTGTGTATGTTAAGGAATTTAGACTGTACGCTCCAATGGTGCAGAGACTGATGTGAGTGAGTTCTCTGTACAGCGCTGCATAATTAGTAGCGCTATATAAATAGCTGCTGATGATGATGATGGCAATTTGCATATACTCCAGAATGTCATGAAGAGTAATCAGATTAATTGCAATTAATTTCAAAGTCCCTCTTTGCCATGACATTGAACTTTATCCCAAAAACAATATTTCCACTGCATTTCAGCCCTGCCATAAAAGGGCCAGCTGACAGCAGGTCAATGATTCTCTTGTTAACATAGATGAGAGGGTTGAAGAGGACAATGCTGGAGATCACTATGTCATGCTGATTGAGTTAGAATAACAGACTGGAAGCTTTAAAAGGAGGGTGGTGCTTGAAATCATTGTTCTTTCACTGTTCACCATGGTTACCAAGGAAACATGTGCAGTCATCATTGCTTTGCACATAAAAGGCTTCACAGGCAAGGATATTGCTGCTAGTAAGATTGCACCTAAATCACCCATTTATCAGATCGTCAAGAACTTCAAGGAGAAAGGTTCAATAGTTGTGAAAAAGGCTTCAGGGCACCCAAGAATGTCCAGTAACTGTTAGGACTGTCTCCTAAAGTTAACTCAGCTTCGGGATCGGGGCACCACCAGTGCAGAGCTTGCTCAGGAATGGCAGAAGGCAGGTGTGAGTGCAGCTGCACGCACAGTGAGGCGAAGACTTTTGGATGATGGCCTGGAGCCAAGAAGGCCAGCAAAGAAGCCACTTCTCTCCAGGAAAAACATCAGGGACAGAATAATATTCTACAAACAGTACAGGGATTGGACTGCTGAGGACTAGGGTAAAGTAATTTTCTCTGATGAATCCCCTTTCACATTGTTTGGACATCTAGAAAAACGCTTGTCCGGAGAAGGAAAGGTGAGCGCTGCCATCAGTCCTGTGTCATGTTAACAGTAAAGCATCCTGAGACCATTCATGTGGGCGGTTACTTCTCAGCAAAAGGGAGTGGGCTCACTCACAATTTTGCCTAATAACATTGCCTTGAATAAAGAATGGAACCAAAGCTTCCTCAAAGAGAAACTTCTCCTAACCATCCAAGAACAGTTTGGTGACAAACAATGCCTTTTCCAGCATCTTGCCATAAGGCAAAGGTGAGAACTAAGTGGCTCAGGGATCAAAACTTTGAAATTTTGGATCCATGGCCAGGAAACTCCCCAGATCTTAATCCCATTGAGAACTTGTGGTCAATACTCAAGAGGCACATGGAGAAACAAAAACCCACAAATTCTGACAAATTCCAAGCACTGATTAGGTAAGAATGGGCTGCCATCAGTCAATATGTGGTCCAGAAGTTGATTGGCCAGGAAAATTGCAGAAGTCTTCAAAAAGAAGGGTCAACACTGCAAATACTGACTCTTTGCATAAACTTAATGTAATTGTAACAAAAGCTTTTGACACTTAAGAAATGCTTGTTATTTTACTTCAGTATACCCTAGTAACATCTGACTAAAAGGTCTAAAAATTTTGAAGCAGCAAACTTTGTGAAAACCAATACTTGTGTCATTCTCAAAACTTTTGGCCATGACTGTATGTAAGGGAATTTAGACTGTAAGCTCCGATGGGGCAGGAACTGATGTGAGTGTGTTCTCTATACAGCTGCATAATTAGTGGCGCTATATAAATAGCTGATGATGATTTATATTTTCTATTAGCGAAGTGTAAGAAACAGACACTTCAGTTAGGCCAATCATTGCCCTTCCCACACAAGCAAGTATGTATAATACTCACACAAACATGTCTTGACAATGGAATTGATGTCATTGTGAGTCCAGAAGGGGTGCAGTCACTCTGATGCCAGATTTAGCACCAGCCAATCATAACGGATTGTATCCTGAGACCAGTGAGATAGAGACAATTTGACCTTCCCATGTTGGTTTTGGTATTAGTTGTTAGCTGGCTGGCATTGCTCTCTCCACCATAATTTTTCTTTAAATAAAAACTGTGATATTTCGAAAAAATTACATTGGTATCCATGTGGTTATTTATTTATTCAATTACAGTAATAGATCAGAATGTTTAATGTCTGTGTATATGCACTTTTGTTTGTGAATGTTATTAGTTGTGTTTTTGCATGAAATAACTTATATTTTGAGTTAGTGCTCATTTAAAATATGAATGTTTTTAACACCCATTCTATAAAACACACTAGGTAGCAAGTACAATGCAACAAATTAAAGTAATGCAATAAACATTTGTAGATGTCATATTCTTAGTGCAAAGTATGTATCAGTTATAAATGAAACAAATTCTTCTCTGCTTTCACAAAGATGCTTCAATTGGAAGAAATTCTGTCTTATTTTATTAACTCAAAAAATCCTTCATAGAATGTGCTTTTGTTTAATAAGAGAGTTTTAGACCACTAGGGCATTCCTTATCTCACAAAAACACACACCTGATGTCTCTTTGTTTACCTATAAGATGGATTGTCCTAATATACTGTCTTCTGTTCCTTGTAGGCAATGAAGAGAAACTAATAAAGTGAATAAAGAAATTCTTTAATTAAAAAGTAATTCTTAGCAGGATTGTTTCAAAGATTTTGTTCAAGAAATTTCAGATAAATGAATGGATTTTAGATATTTTTTGTGCCTATTGAATGGAATTAATTTCCTCCATTTGATACTGAGAGGATGTTCATTATAATATTGTACTGTGAACTCTTAAAACAATTATATTTGCAAATGAGTAGAAACACATGGAGAAGCCGTGGTTCAGATGAATGCACAATTGGGCATTTTAATAACTGAATTAAAAGTGCCTAAAAATGCATGCATAGCTAAGTTGTGTCCTTATCATTGAAAAAGGTGTTGGGGTATCGGGGTTCACCGATACTTCTATCAATCACCTTCAATGTCAGTCAGATCTTTCTTTGTTTTCAGTCGACTGGTGAACAGAAAATACTCAACACCTGTATGATATAATGCGGAGCAGCTTTTATTCTGTTACAATTTGAGACCGCTTCAGCGTCTATTTTTATACATGTAAGTCTAGGGGTATAGATACTGAACAACCAATTATAAGACAGTAAATTATGAAAGAAAGTCAATCAACAATTATATATATTGCAGTTTTCCAACAAAGTTCAAACAATTCTTTCTTCTTTATGCGTTACCTCTTTCCAGGTTTTCTGCCAATACTGTTGTGCTGCTCTGTGCAGAATGTTTCGCTTTACTGCGTGTCCTTGGTTTGTTTAATTTCATGGGAACATACTACTATGGAGTTTCACAACCTTGAATAATTTGTCTTTTAAACTGAACATAATATCTGCTAATTTCTCTTAAGGTTATAGCATAACATATTAGCTTCTAAAGCTTAGCACATGATAGATATTAAATCAATAATCATACAATTCCACTCTAACAAAGGGTTTGGACTTATGAAACAGGCACAGAGGTCTCAATGGCTAAATTCTTCTGATCCAAGTCTTCTACATTTCTATTGAAACCAAAAGAATAAGACTCTCATTTGTTTGTAATTCAAATATAAATTTAAATATTGACTCACTGGGCCTGATTCAACTTCAGATGTAAGTAAATTTTCTTACGTATTTTGTGTGAAATAGCTCTTCGCATGCCCAGTCTCCTTATGCCCAGTGTTGGACTGGGGCATGATGGTCTCATCGGGGATATGCAGTGGTATGGGGGCAGTACGGTGGCTAAGTGGTTAGCACTTCTGCCTTACAGCACTTTTGTACTTGTTAATTATACAGATGCCACTATGTCTCCTTAGCACTGTGCCACTTCTTCCACTTGAATAGCTTTTTTCAAATCTCCTGCTGCCGGCCTCAAGTCAATAAAGCCATCACATCAGCCAGGCAGCGGGAAATTTTAAACAAGCACCAAAAGAAAAAAAAACTATATTAGTTTAAATAAGTTTAAATTATAAAAAAAAAATTATGTACATTATATATTATCTATATGTTACATATTTTGCACATAAAAGGCTACGTATTAATCATAAAAAATAAAAGCAATAATATATTTATAATATTGGCAATATATAAAATATACTGCACATATATTTACCTAGATCAAAGTTAATGTAATATTTTCTGTCATTTTCAATTTTCATTCTTCTGTCTTCTGATGTCTCCAGATCAGCTACGAAAGCGGTGCAGGGAGGCCAGCCTAGTCTGGTAGGGGAGAATGATGGCAGGTGAGGTACAGCAGCAGGGATGTATGGCAGAATGCAGTAACAATGTATTGTTGGGACCAGTGGCAATATGGTGTGACTGGTAGCAAGGAGAGGGAGTGTGGCAGATGGGTTGCCTTGAATCAGGGAAAGAGAGTGTAACGGATGGGGTGACTTGAAGCAGAGAAAGGGATTGTGGCAGATAGGTGGCTAGGTAGCAGGGAGGGGGAGTGTGGCAGATTGGGTGTCTGGAAGGAGAAAAAGGGAGTATCATGGATGGGGTGTCTAGCATCATGGAGGTGTATTGTGATAGATGGGGTGTTTGGAAACAGGGAAAGGGAGTGTTTGGAAGTAGGGAAAAGGATAGTGACAAATGGGATTCCTGGAAGTAGGAGGGGGAGTGTGGCAGATGTGGGGGCCTGGCAGATGGGAGGGGGAGTGTGGAAGATGTGGTGTTTGGCAACAGGGAGGTGGAATGTAGCAGATAGAGTGTCTGGAGGTACGGAAAGGGAGAGTGGCAGATGGGATGCCTGGAAGTAGAGAAAGGGAGTTTGGTTGATGGGGTTCCTGGAAACAGGGAAAAGGAGTATGACAGATAGGTGGTTTGGCAGCAAGGCGGGGGAGTTTGGCAGATAGGGTGCTTGGAAGCAGGGATAGAGAGTGTGACAGATAGGTGGCTTGGCAGCAGGAAGGGAGAGTGTGGATGATGTGGTGTCTGGAAGTAGGAAAAGGGAGTGTCACGGATGGGGTGTCTGGCATCAGGGAGGGGTATTGTGGTAGATGGGATGTTGGGAAGCAGGGGAAGGGAGTGTGACAGATGGAGTGTCTAGATGTTGGAAAAGGATAGTGACAAATGGGATGCCTAGAAGTTGGAGGGGGACTGTGGCAGATGTTGGGGTTTGGCAACAGGGAGGTGGAGTGTGACAGATGTGGTGTCTGAAAGTGGGGAGAAGGAGTGTGACAGATGGGGTGTTTGGCAGCAAGGAGGGAGAAACATATAGATATAAGGGCAGCACCACAATGTACAGCAGCCTGAGGGGGAGAACATATAGATCTAAGGGGGAATACACCCCAGTCTTGGGATAGAAACATGCAAGGAGACAATTTACACAAAATGCACAGCAGTCTGGGGGGGCAACCATAGAGATATAAGAGGGAGTACGCTACAATGCACAGCAGACTAGGGAGAGAATATATAGATGTAAGGGGGAGCAGAAATATGTTTAATATTTTAATCACCACAAGAATGATGGCTCAATTGCCCCTCTGTGTTTCAAAGTTATTCAATAACCAAGGGAATTGTTTGCATCTAAGCACACTCACACTACATCTCTTATACACGCATTTCTCATACACACCGACACACTCTCCTTTTCTCATATGCATACACATTTTTCATACACACTGACACACACTCCCTCTCTCATACACACATTTCTTATACACACAAACTCCCACTCCATCTCTCATACACAAACTTGCTGTGTTGCCTCCATCTATCTCCATGGCTCTGGGGAAATGTCCAAGATCTGTTTGGCTGAGTCACTGTGTGATGTCACGCAGCAAATCAGAGAACAGTATAGTTTGCAGAGGATGTCTGAACAAGAAACTCCTCGGTATTAAAGCTATAAAGCCTTTTATTGTATATGTGCTATCTACATATGGCAAGTAACGTTAAGGCAGAAAGTACTTCCACCCAGATTAAAATAGAAATGTATCTTGCGATTTGCTTAGATGTGCATATGGTTGTAACTATGCTGAAATTCTGTGCTCTTTTTTAAAATGTAAATTGCGTGCAGGTTGCTTCTGAAGGTGAATCAGGCCCACTGAGCATGTGAAGCTTGTTGAAATTTACTTGATTCCCCTGTGCCTGTCTGCTGTAAGGACAACTGCAATAGTAATCACGGAGATCATATGACACATTAATAAAATGCAGTGTGTTTTCTTATCACCTCACTAAATATGATGTGCAAATACAGTAAAGAACCCAATACTTTCTGATTATGCAATGTACTATACTGGACAACGTATTTGTATGGTACTGATTTGTGCTTTATTATATTAAATGGCATAATATTATTACAGAGAATTTCTGGTGGCAATTTATCACTATAACAAGTTTGCACTATGAAGTACTTCTGCCTCATAGCACTGGGGTCAGAATTTCAATTTCCGACCATGGCCTTATCTGTGTGAAGCTTGTATGTTCTCCCTGTGTTTGCGTGGGTTTTCTCTGGGTGTTCCAGTTTCCTCCCAAACTCCAGAAAATAAATCCTAGTACGTTGATTGGATGCTATTAAACTGAACTTAGTCACATGAGGTGTGTGTGTGTGTATGTTAGGGAATTTAGACTGTAGATTATTATGGGGCAGGGACTGATGTGAGTGAGTTCTCTGTACAACGCTGTGGAATTAGTGGTGCTTTATAAATAGCTGATGATACTGATGATGATAAAGTAAAATCAAAATTAGCTGTGGTATTACTATAGTGGAGATGTTGGTGGTCTGCTGCAATATGCCAAGATGCCACAATTATCTCTATAAGAAAAACTGTTAAACAAGGCAATATGACACCTATATTTAATTTCACATATGCATGAATATGCTTGTTATAAAGAATTTTGGTCAAATACTCAGTCACTTGCGTGCACAACTATTACCTGGACACACACTACTATTGTCATGCAAGGTCTTCAATACACATATTCATGATATTGTATACTAGGTGACAGATTTTAATCACATACTCACATACTGCAAGCTATTACATTGAATTAGTGTTCCTTGGATACTCAGACACCTCTATTATAATGCACGGTTATAATGTGGGATAATTATTATTATATATACTAGTATTATCATCTGTATCAACTACTTATCAAGTCTATGGGGTAAACTGACTGAGGGGAAGTTTTTGTGGGGGGTTTCAAACAGCCACATATCACATATAGTTTTCAAACCAAAACCATGTGAATCCTGCCTTCTACTGTAAGAGGTGAGATAACCACCAGCCAGCCTGTGCCTCCACTACCTGGCATTCCTCAAGAACACTTCAGCCACCATAACTCAAGCACTGCCGACCATCACCTAGGCAATACCACCATGTCCATAGCTGACAAGCATTACCTCTTCCCAGCCCACTATCTCCACCTTCTGTGCCAAGTACAAGTCGGATTCTGAACACCAGACATATGAACCCAGCCCCCACCAAAACTTGATCCTAATTTTTGCAGCCTAAAACCAGCTGCATTGCCATCAGCCTGAATCAATACCTGGCAGGTAGCCATTTTAACTTGGTACTTTCAGGAGCACCACCCCTCCTGCTTGGCGCACCTTTGCATTGGTCTATTCCTATTGTGTAATCCACTTGCAGCCCTTCCTCCTGGATGCCTACCATTCAACGACCCCAGGCTATAAATTCCCGGCACAGCACTTACTGCTTCCTTAGGCAGCTCCCAGCTAGCTCACTTCACTCGACCTATAACATTAACATTAATAAACTGCCTCTACCAATTGATCTCTACCATTTAAAATGTAAGCTATCATGAACAGGGTCCTTTCTACTTTTTGTGCCATGTACAGTATGTCCATCATCTATCTACCTTGTATGTCCCTTGTCAGGTCTGATGCTGAATTTTACTGTATACTCTGTGATTTGTTCTGTTAATTGCATCCATGCATTTCATAGTCTGCTCAGTTGTAACCACATAACTGTTATTATAGTAACTGTCATGTCATTTATGTCAATCATGTCAGGTACTACAGAATCAGTGGTGCAATACAAATAAATGATGACGATGACACTTGGCCAGGCATCTCTAGCTGTGGGGGCCCAAACAAAGGATCAGAGATGCCTGGCCTTATGCTAAGTAGCACTGAGTCCCTTTTGATACTCCTGGCCTGTGGGTACCAGAGTCAAAATTTTATAATAATGCACCCACCCTGGTGGCCCTACAAGTATCAGCATGCACTGGTGCATCTTGCTAAATAAAAAACAATGCCCCAATTAGGTACTCAACTAATATGTATTACCCTTGTTCATATCAATAAGGTATATGTATTGCCCCTGCTATATAAATAATTAATATGTATTATGATTAATATGTGTGACAGTATTGAGAGTATCAATACTGAGTAATGAGTTCATTGACAGCACTGTTAGCTTAGCTGCCTTAAACCCATTTTTAGCTTGTTTTGTGTGGGCCCAAACAAAGCAAGCACTTCAGACACAAAAGTGGCACTTCTTGTCGTTGAAGTGCTTGGTTAGTTAAATTGTACCTGCCACCCCTCCTATTTCTGTGTGAGTTTGTTACACCTATTTAACATGTGGGTGGGTGGGAGGTCCCAAGGACAATTCCATCTTGCACCACTTTTCTTTTCTGCCACTGCTGTGTGGCAATGTTTCCTAGATGTCATATGAACTGCCGCGTGATTGTGTAGTTGCTCTGTCACTTAGCATCCAGCCAGCTCATTGCAGTCTTTGTCTGAAAGTGTATGAAAATAAGATTGTGACCTGTGAGTTGTTCAAAATTGACTGGAAATGACTGTAAATTAGTGTTATTGAGGTTAATAATAATGTAGGAACCAAAAAAAAGCTAAATTATGTGATTTTACCATATTTTAGCAATTTTTCTAAAAAATGCAGATCCAAAACCAAAACACGTGAGGGCAGTTTTGCCAAAACCAAAACACGAACTTAATACAGATCCAACACTGGTGAACATCTCTAATCAGGATGCAAATGTGGGATAGGAAAAATTAGCAATCATTGTCCATTTCTATCATTGCTTAGCAAGATGGCAGATAGTCTCAGTTCATTGTGCTTGATTGTGATGAAAATGTGTCTTTTGGTGAGGAGGATCCAAGCACACTGCTGCGCATTTAGACACTACACATACACATTGAAAACATTGAATTATTCCATGCTATGTAATATGAGGCTGAGTAGAGATTTGTTCTGAATTAATTAATTTTAGCCACATAATTCTGGTTTTAAAACAGCAATCCACTTCAGTGAAACCAGGGACATGTTAGTTGAGAAACCTACTTGCAAATTTACAGACGATACTTCGGACAATCTTCATTTACACCTATTTTATTCCTGACGGCTAGTAGCGTGTTGTAAATTTTTGATGGGTTTGATCCGTAGAAATAACATGCAGCTGTCTGTCAGCTATATGTTAAATGTCAACAGGTTCCTTAGAGTGTTCGCTGTTTTCCTGTACTCCTGCTCTAACTGACTGCCTTACCTCTGCTCTTGAAGCAGTGCGGCCTTTCCTGATTCTGGAAGTAAGCATTATAGAGTATGAAGCAGGTAACATAGATATTTGGTAAAGGGTGACATCTATTTAAGGCTGTTCTCGTTCCTATTTCTGTTTTGTGCATATTTTGAGTGTTTCTTCTGTACATTATAGTTTGTTTGGTGAGGATTGAAAAATAGAATAGGTGTCACTGGTTTATAAACTTGATTTTTGCGGTTAAACAATGTTAACAATAGATTAGCGCTTTCTGTTTTATAAAGCTTATGGTTTGGTTTGTCAGGTGTAAAACAAATAAGCTATGTATCACTGTTTTGTGTTTTGCATTTTAAAAACATTAATAAAATAGATTAAACATTAATATGTCTAGTGCCTTGACCAGAATCAGAAGGGTATAATGGTGCTTTGTTTCAAGACATGACTTTCAAGAATCAGAGCGTGCCGCATAAATAATCCCTACCACAGTTATCATTTTTAAATAACAGAGATAAGGAATTATCCACAACCTGATGCCCTCTATAAAGGAAGTGGAAAAATAAAACAAATAAACATTAATATTTAGATTAGAATGTTATACAGCTATCAAGGATGAAAATTGTATAGTGACAGGAAAGACTGGAAACACAACTATTCTTCAATAAAGGTAATATTGCTATTTCAGAAAGCAGTTCGTAAACGCTTCTATGCACTTGGTAAGAAAATATCTTTAAAATCCGTAATGCATCTTACAAATACATGTGTAGATAGGATAAACAATTGGGTTTCTGCATCATTTCTATTGTTACCATTTCTGATGCAGCAAAAATTCCCCCCATTATGTCATTGTAGCGTGGAGTTAGTAGAGTTGTGATGAAATAAACGTTTCTTTTTTTAGTCATTTGTAAATGCTTTTCAGTTTGAATGTATATAAGCATACTGTACTGTGTGCCATGACTGCTAATTGTTCCTCACTCAAAACATTCTTTTATCTGTGTTTCATCCTTAGCAGTTTAAAATTCTTGACTTACATTATTAATACATCTTACAAGCACCATCTTCATCATCATCATCATCATTTGCCCAGTCACTGCGGCTTTAAGATATAAGTGTATCTGATTATTGGTTTGGAGAGGAGAGTGGTTTATTGCTGTGATTACTCTGGTATGCTGCTGCATATAGCTTAATAACAACTCTGGCAAAAACATACTTGGAAAAATGTCAATAGTGGCACATTGGACGTAAAAAGTAATTTGGATTTGTCATAACATAGTCATTGATGGGTTTAATTTGATTATGTCTCTCAAGCATAATCAAGGTAAGGTTACAATTGTGGACAAAAATATTGACACCTTTTCATTTTTTTCTAATAATTCATCCTTTCTTCCAGACAATTATTGAAGTTAAAAAATACTTTGGTATCTACATACTTATTTCTTTGGCTTGCAGTGGAATAAAACACAAACATAAAAAAGTACTAGGTCACACCTTATTTCACACAGACATGCTTAAATGGGCTGGATGAACATATTAGAACCTTTTAGAAGTAGTTTGAACTATTTTGATTTCAAGAAGTTAATTTTTGCTCACTGTGGAACTGAGCTCAGGTGTGGTGAACGGAACGGCAGGAAATGACTCATCCTTCTGTGTTGTGTCACTGTGAGTACTGCACTGAGCCTTGAAAAAAGAAAGAAATCCAGAGAATTGACTGAGGAGGTCACAAAGCACGGTCAATTCCAAGGTTGCAAATTAATCTCTAGAGATCTTGATGTTCCTATTTCCACTGTACATAATGTTATTCGGAAGTTTAAGGCCCAGTGCACTGTAGACAACCTCTCAGGAAAGAGAAAACTTGATTGAATATGGCAGCACAGGTTTGTTTAAATGAGGGAAAAAGCACCTCGTTTAACTGGCAATCAGATTTAAGGTGACCTGCAGACACAATGTATCACAAATTTAATAAGCACCATCTGTCAACAACTCGTGAAATGGAGTTATATAGTAAAAGGCCCAGGAATGCCCCACTGAGAGAGAAACATAAGAAAGTTTAACTGGAGCTTACCAAAACACACTTGAACAAGCCAATTTCTTTCTGGGAGAATCTCATGTGGACAGATGAGACCAAACTAGAGCTTTAGGTAAAGCACATTATCCCTATGTTTACAGAAAACAAAATGAAAAGAACAGCTTTTGGGGTTTCTGTGCATGGTATTATAAAATCTAGCTTTTATTAGGCCATTTTGAAGCACAATGTTGAACCCACTGTCAAATAGTTTGGTCTCTGCTAACAGTCATTGGCCTTTCAGCAGAACAATGACCATTAACCATTAATAGTTCAAGACAAGATGCAGGGTGGCATGATAACACTTCGATTGTTTCTCTTGTGAAAAATGTATAAGCCAATGGTGATGAGAATGATGACAAAACCATGGGCAAAGGTGTTGCCAATGTTGATGAACCTGTGTCTTGACATTTTTGTAGACACTCAGTGGAGTGAGCAGTGAAAAGCATATATTG
Organism: Mixophyes fleayi; assembly: GCF_038048845.1. Classification (NCBI taxonomy): domain Eukaryota; kingdom Metazoa; phylum Chordata; class Amphibia; order Anura; family Limnodynastidae; genus Mixophyes; species Mixophyes fleayi. The sequence goes on from NC_134410.1 coordinate 55,023,434, forward strand.
ACCCTGACCATAATCACTAGATTACATTTCCATTATGGCATAAACCGGAGTACAAAATGTGACCACTACATGGGCCTGATGCTGAGTTGGACCTATGTTCGATTCTTTAGCATAAAATATGGCAATTAATACTGTGTAGACCCACAAGAAAAGCAAACTCATACATTCATATGCAAAGTAGGTTGCATTTTACACTTGCACCTAGGTATGACTAGAGAGGTGGTGAACGAGAAGGAAGTGGTGGGCAACTTTTGTTAAATACAGTAAGGGTGTGTTTGCATAATTGCAATTGAGGGATACTTGCACAGAGATGCATATATGACTGTCAGGAGACATATCTGTTGCCGGTGCTGAGGGTGAAATAATTGCACTGAAACTGATGCTTGTACCACTAGCTAGATCTTTATGATTGAATGATTGTAAATTGACATCTTCAGCTGATTAAACTTAATTCATTTGTCTCATCTATATTATATAATTTAGTGAGTGAGTGTATGTTAGCCCAACTTATTTGCTGTTTGTATTTATATCAACCCAATAAAGAAGCTTAGCACTGCAGATATATAGAGCTATGTTTATTTTATTTTTTCATTACACTGAATAGTAAATGTGTGTTTTGCATTAAAAATCATTTCTTATGCTTATGACATTTACATTAGAAATTTGGCCTAGGCTTCTATGGTTCTGTATTTTTACAATTAGTACAGTTAACACACTACTCTGTCTTCAGAGATTCCATGATAACATGAAGTGGGAGCCTGAACTGGTGTCTAACCTCTGATTCAATCACTACAAAGTAGCTTACATGTGACCTCTACACAAACTGCCCATGCCTTTGTTGCTGTTGCTGCTAATGGCGGAGTGACCTGTGATTGGCAGCCTCACAACAATACTATCACTAAATTGATGGCTACATTACATTTCTGTGCGTATGGTTTGTTTCAGACCACAGTAAGTGTGGCATCAGGAATGTCACAGCCTCTTTTAATTCTGATACTACAACAGGTACTGTGAGCATTGCTGTCCTGTATCAGGCAGATTATTATTTTGCCATTGAGTGATTAATACTTTTTGCAAATAAAGCATCAATTTTACTCCATTACTCAATTTACTCATGTGATAGGGTCATTAGAAGCTGCGCATGTAGATCTCTTACTCATGGGAATAAGTTAATCCATTTTACGGACCAGAGACATTTTTATTCTATTTTATATGCGATAACTCACCTCATCAATAGCATTGCGTTCCCAAAGTTCTTGATGCCATCACTCCTTCATAATTAGGCAATTACTAATATGAACGGGATGGTTAACTCATGTGGCTATTAGGTAATATTATTTTTTTCATAAATTAGTGAAAATGACTTTTGCCCTGCAAGTAATAATATACATAGAACACTATTGTTGTCATAATAATCCATGTATTTTAATCTATTTTTATAGAATTTGTTTACATTTTATCTAAATCTTATTTCTTTGCCCCTATAAAGCTACACATTTCAGAGGCTTTAAAGTGTCTTTTGTAAGATACCATTAAACCACACATAGGCTATTCTTTTTAAAATGTGTTTGTTCTATTTGCAGGAGACAATGCTTTCCCTATGCAAAGGTGTATCACTCCTATTTTACATGTAGCCACATAGCAAAAAGCTACACACAAATAAGCATGTACCTTCAGAAGATTAGTCATTGAATAAACTTTTGGCCTTTCAATCCTGTTTTCATTGCCTTCACTGGTCTGGAGGAGCCCTCATATATGCATAGAAGCTGTGCGTGACATTATTGCTATGTGAGCCATTTTTATGGCATCGCTATTATGAATGCAGTGCCTATTAAGGAAGAGGAGATCCTTCACTCATGGAAGAAAACCAGAGGCTTCAAAATTATGTTATCCAAGAATATACACACACATATATATATATATATATATATATATATATATATATATATATACAAGTTAACCCGTGCATGATACTCATGCATTCTAGTCAAATCAAGCTACTTAAGGTGTTAAAAAGGTTCTTGTCATGCATTTGGGCCATAGCCCAGGCCTCCTCAGGAGAAGAGCGTTACTTCCCGACGTAAGCGCCCTTTTTTAACGTGGTTTTGTCCACATGTCACCACCTCATCATTCTTTTCCATCACCTCATCCTTTATTTTCATCGCCACATCTATCCAGATGTCTATCCAGACACAGGGATCTCTCTCAGCGGTCCTGAGTATCACACTCCTCTCACTCTGTCACCCCCGGGAACCACCAACCACTCCCCACTGTCACCCCCGGCAACCACCAACCATTCCCAACTGTCACTTCTCCTTCAAGAAATATATATATATTTTTTTAAAATCTTTATAAACACTTTTAACAATTAACAAATTAAATTAACAAATTAAAAACATCTTAGTATACCAAATTTCAGCCCTTTCTGAATTTTTTTTCCACACACACTAAGAATTTAGTAGGTCAGTGTATAACTCCGCCCAGCAGGTGGCGCTGCAGCTTAGTTTTATTTTTTCCAAACACACACACACAGACAGACTAACACACGCCACTAAGCATTTATATTATAGATATTTATATGCAAAGAGGGCTATTTGCCACACCTCTCCTGCTTAGGGACAGATGAGGTCCCAGGGAGTCTGCAGGAACAGGCTACAGTCAGGGTAATGTTGCTTTGTGCTGTTCAATCGATGCCTGCTTCTTGGCCGGTGACTAGGCAGGAGGACTGTGTCTAGCCAGAGTTAGGGTTGCCTGGAGTCATAAATAGAGTGCTGTGTTATTTGCGATGTGAACAATAAAAACACAGTTATACAAGAAAGAAGTGACTGTGTCTTTCATCTGCCAGGTGTCTGCCTCACAGTGGTTTCATCATGGGATTGCAAAGGACAGACAGAGTCTGCTGTCCACTCAGTCAGCAAATGGTAGTTAGTTGACTACTTCTATCAAGTCACAAACTGTTATAAAGCTCTCCGTTGCAGTAGGGAAAATTCCTGTGCTGAGAGAAAGCAAACATTATTGTCTGTGGCGAGGCAGAGTAAAACAATAAACCTGAGAACTGTGAACTGTTGAGCACCATAGAATGCAAAAGGTTTAAAAACTGCTGATTTTTATAGTGCCACACCTTGTGATTCACAAAGTTGTGAGTTGGGTGTGGTCCAAAAAAGGAGGAAAAAAACTGTGCATAGAAGTCCTGTTCCCAGCTCAAACTTCTGTAGAGATGGAAGAAATACTAATATATATATACTAATGAGGAAGCAGCACAGAATAATACCCATCTTCTCTGTGAGGAGATTTCTCAAGGGAGACAAGACAGAGAGACACCAGCTGCACACACATTGCAGAATTTAACTTCCAATGATGATGTAGCATTTCATTGTGCTGTCAGCAAGACCAATGGCCACCTGAAAGTTGAGCTGAACATCTAGCTACCTATTTTTCTGGGAAAGCTCAGCGTACCTATAGAGACCTGGATGACGACCAGGCTGGTAATTATCAGCAGCTGAAAAACGCTATAATGGCGCAGATGTAGAAAGGTCCAATGCTAACATGTTTGGATTATGTCCAGAAATTCACCAGTTCTTGATCTGCTTGCTGAACTTTGTAAAACACTTAAAAAGTGGTTGCAGTGAGAAAATAACACTGCGATCAGGATGATCGGAATTCTGGTTATCGATAATTGTATCTGATGTATAGAAAGTGGCTTCCAATGTTGCACACTGCAGGTGGACTCTCAGATGTATGAGGAATTGGCCTCTTTAATAGAGAGATACGGTGCCTTGCAGCTTATGTCCAAATTTCTGTTGCCTGCTTCAAAAATGTGTGCCTCGGCCAAAATCTGGTACGCGAAAAGATGGAATGGGCTTTGGTAAGAAAAGTTTGCCTGATAAAATGGCAGCCAAAACTTCTTTGGGTCCAATATGCTTTGGGCGCAGAGAGCCTGGACATTTATAGGCACAATTCCCAATGTTAATTCAACCTATGGATTGTTCGCTGGTGCACACAAAACTGATCTATTCAGGTGTCAGTATATCTATCTATCTATCTATCTATATATATATATATATATATATATATATATATATATATACTGATACCTGCCAGTCTGAAGGCCAGAACCTTTGGTAATATAGTGCTGGAAACCAAGGTCATTTCACTACCAAAACTTGCCAGAGCCAGCACCCAATGGTGATTAACAGCAACATGGAATAGGCATAGTACAGCGGCTTGGATTAATTGAAAAATATCACCAGTGTTTTTATAAATGTTTATTTTTCAAATACATCTTTGAAAAAGTTTTTCATAGTTTTTTAAAGTCCACATTAAAGCAAAACAAATTATGGGCTTTTATTTTTTTTTAAAACATTTTCTCACCTATGCCTTCGCACCTGGCTCCATGTCATCAGAGCAGTGACATCTGCAGGAGCAGAGGCTGATTGTGAGAGCTCTGCTCGCTGTGACTCAGTGGCCAGATGAAAGGTCAACCTGTAGAGCTGGGAGGACCACCCTATTGAGGATGGCCACCAGTGTTATTCCAATCTTCCCTATTCTATTCTCTCACAATGATGTGCCTGTTGGACCTTCACCTCCTGGAGATTTTGCTACAGGAAAATCAACAACTCCATGGGGTATATTTACTAAACTGCGGATTTGAAAAAGTGGAGATGTTGCCTATGGCAACCAATCAGATTCTACCTGTCATTTTGTATAATGCACTAAATAAATACTAACTAGAATCTTATTGGTTGCTATAGGCAACATTTCCACTTTTTCAAACCCGCAGTTTAGAAAATATAACTCCATGTTTCTTACATAATACATTAAATTATAATGCCAACCATTTTGAAAAATATAACAATATAACATTTAAAATAGAAGTCCAAGTGGGTGAAGTTAGAGGGAACATGGACAGGAGTATACACAGGCCTTGGATTGTTATAATATTGTTATGGTATGCATATTTTCAAATAACGCTAATTACTAGAGCCATTTTCTTTAATGAAATTTTCTGGACTGCAGCAGTTCCTCAGGGACATGATGGTAATAAGGACAGCCATTTTGAAGCATCTCAGTCAATCAACATTGCAATTATTAAAAAGGCCTCAGTCAGTTGCAAGCATGCTGGCCAACAAATTCAGTAAGAGGGCTACTGGTCATGTGCAAGTATCTTGCCTGCAAAGTACCTGCCAAAAATTCCTTAAGTGTGAAGCATACCAGGGTGTAAATGTATCAAGCGGAGAGTTTTCCGGCGGGTTTGAAAAACCAATCAGATTCTAGCTATCATTTATTTAGCACATTCTACAAAATGAAGGCTAGAATCTGATTGGTTGCTATGGGCAACATCTTCACTTTTCAAATCCGCCGGAAAACTCTCAGCTTGATACATTTACCCCCAAGGGACTAAATGAAGTGACCAAAACCCTCTTAGTTGTGAAGAAAAAAATTATTTGTAAAATATTACAAAGTTTGACAGACCTTTAATGAGTGATATTATGCAAAGACATGCTGAATTCAAACAGCCTACATCAGAATTGGTGGTATAATTTTCTGTAAGCTGTTATAGAGAAGAACCTGACATAAACGATCACTTTTCAGCACTATGAGCCTTTGTGTGTCCAAACTCTGGGATCTGTAATTAGTGCTACTAAATTTAGAACCTCATTTTGATCCATTTCACACATTGGTTTAAGAGAACTTCTGTTAAAGACAGCTTTACTTTTATTTACATTACTTTACCCATTGCTTAGGAAAGTTAGACTGAGTGAGAGGCACAAAGTTTTTTTCCAAAGGTGTTTTCAGAGTTACATTTAAATCAAGATTGTGGTTCTTACCTTCTCTGCTATCCCACAAAATATAGATGAAGAAATCAATGTGGTAAGATCAATTGAACATACCTACACAAAACAAACATAAGGAAGTCAGACCAATTGTTAGTAACATTTTGGAGCTTAAAGCAGGGCCATCTTAACAACATTATGGGCCCCCGGGCAAAGCAGTGCATCGGGGCCCCTATATATATTTTATATATATATATATATATATATATATATGTATATATAAATATATATATAGGGGCCCCGATGCACTGCTTTTTTTAAATGTACTCGCTCAGTGACCCTTGAAGTTTTTCTTTAGCAGGATATTTTTTTTGCAGGATTATTTATTCTTATTAAGAGCCTTGCCTATGGGGCCCCCTTGCCCGTGGGGCCCCCGGGCTCCTGCCCATCATGCCCAATGGAAAAGATGGCCCTGGCTTAAAGTCATTTTCATAATTAACCATAGTATTATGTAGACTCTGTTCTCATTTTGGAAACTTGGTTGTAAACCATTTTAAAAGAAAGTTTTTCTTTGTAACTGTACGCTAGCTGGTCTTACCTTGGGCCAGCCAATCCTCCTGCACTGTGTCTGTTCTTCTCTGCATCTTATGTCAGCCCTTGCTTAGAGAGAAAGTTCCTCCTCACTGATCAATCAAGCTCTCTGATTGGTGAAAGGCACTCTGGGGCATCAATTTCTGCATGGGCCGGCAGCAGAGATCTGATTATTACAGAACACTGTCTCCTTGGAGCGCTAACATAGAGCTCAGAGGAAGAAGTTTTCTGCACAGATTAGCCTCCTACCTGCAGGTCGCACTCAGAATCACAAGAGGCCACAGGTTCCTCACTGTTGCCCTAAGCCAACTATATCACTGACGGTTTAAGTGTCTGGAATCCTATAACTTCTGAGGGAAAGGCATTCTCTTACAATATGCTGAAAAAAAGAAAAGGATAGTGTTTTCTGCAGTACATTCTCCACTTTTCCAACCCGCCGGAAAACTCTCAGCTTCATACATTTACCCCCAGGCAGTAAAAGGAGATGAAGTGACTTGATTTTAGGGAGTGTAAGGCCTCCTTGCAAGACTGTGTTAGAAGATTAGGTATGAGTTAACAGTAAATTTTCTATTCTTTAAAATATGTCAAATAATCCCAAAATATAGTTGACTTTGTAATTTTGTGATATTTATTTTTTTAAAGACTACAAAAGAAAAAATGTAATTAAAAAAGTGATTTTGGATAATTTATTTGAAAAATTATAATTCTGCCCATAAAGACATAATGACAAAATACAATAAAAAAGTAAACCTATGTCCAAATACAATTTTATATAATTATACACTCCTAATTTCCCATTTTCACTTTACAGATGCTGCACACGGGACCATCATGTTCATGGAGAAAAGGTTGGAAAAAGCCCAGCCATACAGTTAGTTGGTGTCATCCTTTTTGCCCTGTACAAAACCATAGAATATATCAATATAATCAGCAATTTACATAAGTAAACAGGTTTTTTTTTTATTTAAATTAACTTTTTTATTATTTTTTTACAACTATGTATTTAAATTATTTTAAAAGTTTGCTCAAAAATAAAAACTGTTGCAGTTCTTGTTGTTGTTTCAATTTGTTACAGTAACATCTCCAAGCTGAGATAAAAAATAAATAGAATAGATGTATTCAATCTAATCAAGAGAAAACATAATTAATAAACATTGTGATTTATGTGAGCTACTAGTGGTGCAATCACAGCACACAATGAAGATACATAACAGGTAAAAGTTAAAAAGTGTTTATTGTTACAAATGGGACAGTCACAGAACACTCTCAATGCACAATACATAGAGACAGTCAATACATACAAATACATACAATACATATATAATAAGTTGGTAATAGGTAAAAATAAATAAATAAATACATTTAACTAATAGGGATGTGACAGTACACATGACATATGCACTGTTAATGTTGCATTAATGTAGCACTACTGTATCCATGGAGAATATGATGCAATATGATGAACTATACCATATACTCCACTCTACAGTCTTAAACAGGAATACTTTACATTAGACATACCTGCATGTTCTGGGTTGATTTATTATAAAGTATATCTGATGGACACCTGGGGCCTGAGTCATTAAGTAAAGTAAGACAAAAAAATTGAGTTAATGTTCTCCAGATCAAACCATGTTACAATGCAAAGGGTGTAAATTAGTTTATTATTTTGCGCATAAGTTAAATGCTGGCTGTTTTATTATCAAGCACACAAATGCTTGATAGCTTTATGTTTATATTGAAATTTAGAGATGATCTAGGGCATGCCCTAACTCAACTATAAATCTGTCCCCACATTGTAAATTAACCTCACTCTACAATGCAACATAGTTTTGCATATACACTTAAGTATGCTTTTTATACATGCATCTTTTTAGCTTATTTTTTAGGTAAATGCATTCAACTCAGCTTCAGCCCCTACGTTGTTAACAATATTGGCTTATTTATGTTGCACGTTTTCAAATAAAAACAAAAACAATATTGGCTTATTAAGCAGGTATAGGAAAATAATAACACTAGGTACTTACTATCCCATTCAGAAGCAATGTTTATTTAACAAACTTTAAACGCATCACTTGTAAAGCTATGATCTAGGATGTGTATTACTGTACTTTATCCCTATTATAATTCCAGTAGTGTCTGTTGATGGCTATAGTTGAAGCTGGTTTGTAATTTTCCTGTGGATACAAGCGAGGAGCATTGACTGAGAACTCACAGTTTGCAATTCACAACTGTCGACAGGTGAAGCTTGAGTCCCAGAAAGATCAAAAGGGGTTAGGCAGAATCTACAGAGAGTGCATTTTTTAAAAAGAGAATGTACTTGCTATAGAGGTAACTAAAAAGGATGTTAACTGGCAAAAGTGCTATGGAACTCTTCAGACAGCTGCAGTATGTACCAAATACAGTGTGCACAGAAATAAGAAATAATCAGGGGTCAGGTTAATTATAGTCACTGCTCACATCACTATTCACAAAAAGCATCTGTAGATGCTTTCCCCTAAAACAATCCAAGAAGAATGAATGCCAGAAGAACCATAAACTTCTTATCACAGGGTTATACAAATGTGACAGTTGCTGATATGTTCTGCCTAATTACCCATTGGGTGTAAAACATTTGAAAAAGTTTAGAAAATAATTTGTGAATTATCAATCACTGAAATTCAGCCAAATTTTAGAAACTACTGAACTGATTCACCCATCTCTAAACATGAGCTCTAAATTGGCAAGTACTTTGCCTGTGGATCCATGCCAAAGGTCTGTGTAATTAAAAGTTACTCATACCCCTTTCATACTGCACCAAAATGCCGGCTTTTTGCCGGGGCGAGCTCAAACGACCCGTGTCTTGAATGGTACAAGTCAAAAATCTCGGGTCTAAAAACCCGGGTCTTCAACCCGGGATTTATCGAGGGGTAATTCCCGGGTCGGACCCGGGTTGCCTGCACTATGAATGGTGGAACCCGGGTTTTTCAACCCGGGTTGCACAGAAAACAAGCTGATTGGATGTCTGCCTGTCTCTGGAGTATGATGTCATCGGTGGGAGCCCGTGGAAGATTCCACCAGTCACCTTTCAATGACATCACCATTTTTCAGCCAATGAAAACTGCTCTGGTGATGACTCCCACAAATTGCTAGGACACAGACTTGTGCAGTATGAATGGGGTCAACCCGGGAAATTCCCGGGTCCGAGGTGCAGTATGAATGGTGTTTCTGAGCTGGGACGCTCCGAGCCCCGGCAAAAACCCGGCTTGAAAAACCCGGGATATTGCCGGGGCGGCAGTATGAAAACGGTATTAGTGCTATGAAGACCAAACCAACAATTACGGTTTGAAGGCAGGAGCAAAATTATAACATATGCAATTTTGGACAAATGCAAGATTTGGTGGTCCAGCATCTAGACATATTTTTACGTTATAAAACACAAGGTAGCCCATTGAAATGGCAAAAGGTGGATGATGTTTTATTGGTGGGTGACAAAAATACATTTCTTCTACACAATAGTATGAATGAGGAAAATAATTTAAAATGTATTTTATGGGTTTACATTACTTACAAGCTTTTGGTTGCTTACATTGCAATATTTTTGATTACTTCTATTTTTTATCCTTCTCTCTAGTGTTCGAATTGCTTTTTACCATGACAACCCTTTCAGTTTATGTGTATTGTGATTTTATACATTGCAATTATTTTTCTACTTTGTATTCGGCCTCTTTGTGATATAACATTACTGTTTCTTGTTACTTTTGTACTGCATCATTATGCTACAATACATTTTTGCCTATTTGTTTTGATCTATGCAACACATGTGTCAGTAGTTTACAAATAGGTATATATACTAGTTTTTCTTTTTTCCCCAGTGCTTCAATGCAATAAAACAGAGACTGTATTGACAAAACTTTAATTGCTCTTTTGGTTGACAATACTGGACTGGTTGCACTTGTATCCATGTTGATGGATCCATTCAGATAAACTCCTATAATAAGTTAATAGCAACTAATGAAATACTCCTCCATGCAAGTAGTATCCATCCAAGAAATAAAAACACAGTCTTGTCATTTGACTGAAAAAGAATTGTAGTTAAGTAGAGAGCTATGAATTGAATTACAGACTGTTAAAAATTCTGTAAGAAAAATAGTTCAGACAAACCTATTATAAAGGATTGAGGAAAGACATATAAGAGATAAAGATGATTAAAAAGGAATATATCCATTTTGTTTTTGATTGTTCCCCCATAGTGAAATGATTAAGAAAGCCATATACATATTAAATGGAAAATGATAATAAGTGATTCTATCTTTAAGGATTTAAAACCTAGGGTCATTTTTAGATGGTGCATCATATTAAAGGATAAAATAATAAACTGTAAATAAATATCCCCTAGAAAAATAGTTGGATGTGTGGTGCCATTCACAATAACAAACATTGTTGCTGCAAGATGTGTCAAGATCTTTGTCCCAAACTTATTTTAGATATCGTGGATCAGTACACATTATAAATAGTATTAATTTTGACTAGATTTGTTAGAAAACGTTAAATCGGTTCAAAAGCCCAAAACATGTTACAAAAGTCAACAGATGGTTTACAATGATCATCTCACATTCACAGTTCACACATAAGGATAGCCATGCATATTCAAATTTTGCTATTTATGTTTTTTAGGTTCAATATTTGCATTAACTGTTTGCATTAAAATGAGTGTTTTTAATTTTTCTTTAAAAAACTATTTAGATATTATTTTCAAATAATAAAAAAGTTTTTTAACATTTTTTTTTAAATCGAACTGTGAACACCACTGTGTTTGAAGTTCGCTGCTGTCCTTATATGCTCAAAGTTTGACAAAAAAAAAAAAAACACACCAATTTTTTTAATGCAACTCAAATGTGCAAGAACTGGCTGGCATGTTTGTGAACTGCCTTGAACCCTGAATTGGCTTGAACATGGTCAAGTAAACTCAAACATTGCTGAAGCTGTTTGGCATGATTTTAAAAATGTACTTGGTAGGGAATTCAGCCCCGTGGCAAACAAACTAGGGCTGTGTCACATTATGACAGGGGAACCCATTCTGCAGTTTCCTCTCTAATAATGTGAAAAACCCAGCCTCTCATAGCCTGTTCCTGATTATGGCTTGGCAAGGAGCCCCATACTGCTTGTCCCCTGGCATTAGTAGCAACCAGTCCAGGCTATGAGCGCTGATGGATGGATCCCTTTTTATTTAGGGGGGGTGGGGTATTTAAAGCTTTTTTCAAAGTTGATGATGATGAATGGTTCAGGCAGACACATTTATGTGTTTATTTCAAATTGCACATATAACATTTGTGCACCTCATAATAAGCACATAAACTAGCTTTTTGTGGCACATACTCTATGTTTGCACTTTGGAAGCAAACGTTTCAAGTCTAAATGAGCCTCATAATGTTGTATGGAAAAAGGCGTGGCATTTAGAAAGTATCTTTGCCTGACCAAACCTCATCCCTTGACAAGGTGGTTAAGACCACTAAATGTCTGTATGCATTTAGAGATGTTTTCCCTGCATACATGTGATTTACACTTTATGGGACAAATTCAGTTCAGTGCAAAGTCCTGTTGGAGCTAATCCTAATGTGCTCTTTCACCCAAATTGCGGGTATTGCAGTAAATAAAGCATTGTTTTTTTTAGCCGATAGAGGTGCATGAAAAATAAGCAATATTTTAGTACCTTAACAGATTGATCTCACCACATAAGGCTTCAATGGGACTTTTGAATTAAATTAGCCCCTATGTCTGCTGTTGAAACTTGCTGTTTTGCTATCTATATGCAACGCACATTTAATGACACATCAGTGCCTGAGTTAGAACTCTAATTCATATATGAATTTTCCACATTTACTTTATTATTATGCAGAATGGCATTTACATTTGTATTTTTTCATTTTGCATTCTATAATGCACTTATTTTATAGTCTAGAAATAGAGCTTGGACAAAAACCTTCAGCTTTCTGGTGTCAGTGGTGTATAGTAAAGGAGAAGTCTGGGTGGGATAAAAATACTAAAGGTAAATCTGCATGGAATACCAAATTCCACAAGATAAATGTTGTTTAATGGCACATTTAATGCAAGTACTTGTGATGTTTAATATCAGTATTACAATAAAGTATTCTAAAAATAACATTCGATTTTAATTTCATTAGACAAATAAATAAATTGAGTGCTATTTTGTAATCTTATAGCTAAAACTTTTCAAAAGACATAATTTCTAACTTTTACATGAGCAGCAAAAAACATATCATCAGACATTCATCAAGACATTTTGATCTTTTTGATTTGATATCTAATCAGTAAGATGGAAACCAAGCGGTTATTATTTATCCACTTTTAAACCCTGATTGCATTTTTCATTCTGCACAATATCACGCTCACAATAATTTCAAGTGTTTACATGGATGCATGTCATTCATTTGTCCCCTGAAAGGCAATCTCAGTATCATGATGGAGCTGTAACCGTGTCAAATCAAACTTTAACATTTGAAATTAGTATGAGTAAGCCAAGTGAATGATAAATGTTTTGATGTATATGATCAGGGGTGCATGCAACAATAGTGTGTTAAACCTTCCATGAAAGGAGTACACACAACCAAAAAACAACAGCAACTACTTACAATTAAGCTTCTAAGGCATACTGAAATGTACCTAAACGATAAAAAAGTTTAATATTAAAAGTGCTGTTTCTACTAAAAACTCCATTCATTTTATTTATGGCTTCATTCACTTTTTACAATAAACCCAGTGGTCTGACTGGAGGTGTATACGGTGTTATGCCATACCACCACTTCTTTTCCTGTCTTCATTGTAAAGCTACCAAATTGCAAATTGCATTCACTTGAATTCTTATTCCATTTTTTAAACCGCCACTTCTAAATTTACATACTGCCACTTTTAAATGTTGACTTCGACCACTGGATGTCCTCTCGCCAACTCAAGCTCAATCTTTCAAAAACAGAGTTAATATTATTCCCACCAACCAACAGAAGTTACCTACCTGACATTTCTATTTCTGTTGACAACATGACCATAAATCCCACCCTGCAAGCTATCTTCCTAAGTGTAACCTAGGTATTGACTCAGAACTATCCTTTGTTCCCCACATTGACTTTATATCTAAATCATGTAGCATACATCTAAAAAACATTTCCAGAATATGCGCATATCTTACACAAGACACTGCAAAACTCTAATTGCACTCATCATCTCCTGCATTGACTAATGCAATTCCCTCCTTACAGGTCTTCCCCAAAGCAGACTCTCACTCCTACAGTCTATTTTGCATGCAGCAGCTAGATAGATTTTCCTAGCAAATCGTTTTTCCTCTGGTGAGTCACTCTGACAGTCTCTACATTGGTTGCCTGTTTTTTACCGAATCCAATATAAATTGCTTCTACAAACCTACAAGGCCATCAACAAAATTCCATCAACATACATCTCCTCACTTGTCTCACAATATCTCCCAACTCGACAACTCCGTTCTGCACAACACCTGCATCTCTCATCCACTCTCATTAAATCCTCACATTCTTGTTTACAGGGCTATTTTTGAGCTGCACACACTCTATGGAATTCGCTCCCTCGCACAATAAGACTTTTTTCAAACGTTCTCTGACAAAACACCTCTTCAGGCAAGCTAATAATAATCCTCAACAACCATCTTTACCTCACTAAGCAATATTACCACCCTATCCACAATTCACACAACACAACAACACTTTGACCCCCTGACCAACATTGCTGTATGACTGGATCATATGGCATACTAATCATTTTTTACCTTTTTTGGACTGAAATGCAATATGTAGACTTTAGCTCATGCGTACGACTCCCTTTGACCCATAGATTGTAAACTTACGACCAGGGCCTTCTCATCTCTTTGCCTGTGTTACCCAGTAATGTCTCTTACTATGTTTGTCTCCAATTATAAGGCACTACAGAATTTGCTAGCGCTATATAAATAAATGATGATAATGATGAATAAACCCAAATACTTTACCACCAATAAATACTTTGTTCAATGGCAAGATGTAGGATAAAATGGAACAAGAGAAGGATAAGCTCTAGTATTGTAAATGGTGAATCTTCTTATTTTCAAAAATATTTTTAATATGGTAGTAAAATGTATAAAAATTAAAACAGTATACAACAATGTAATGTGGGAATATTGAATAAATGTTATAATACAATTTAAATGTTTAGAGTCAGATTGAACATAACAAAATTAGCTAATGTCCTGAAACCAATTCTAAGAATAATAAATAATATTTTAAAATTCTATTCTATATATGTAATACACAAGTTTATATATTAAGTAGATAAAGAACACAATAAATGCACTAAACAATATACATTATATCAATAGCTAGTATAGCAATTATAACTAAAAAATAAAATAGTATCAATATTCAAAGAAATGAAATGTTTTCCAATTGTTAAGAGTCAACACATCAATCATGGGGAGAACATCATGGTAAATCTTCTTTACATGGCAATAATACATCAAGAGGGAGGTTGGGTATAAAGGAGAAGCAGTTAATAATATAACTGAAACAGTTGTATTCTCCACCAATGCTAGATCTTATATAAGCACTGATATGACTTCTATTGCGTATGCACTGCATCATGTATAATATCCAGTTTACAGTAATCTAGAAACTATACTGTACTATATTGGACATGGATGAGAAAAAATAGCTTTATATAGAATGCTTTTTAAAGACATGGGGCCTGAGCGATTACGGAGAGCAAAGCATAAATAAGAAATAAATTTGCACCTTGGCAAAACCATGTCGCATTGGAGATGGAAGTAAATTTAAAATGTGGGGACAGATTTATAGTTGGGATAGTGCATGTCCTAAATCAACTTTAAATTTCAGTTTAAAAATAAAGCTATCAAATATTTGTGTGCTACATGAAAAAGCAGCCAGTATTTCCTTCTGTGCAAAATAGTAAACTAACTTGCACCCCCTTGCTTTGTAACATGGTTCGTCCAGGAGCAAACTTATTTTTGCTTTGCTCTCTTTAATGACTTAGGCCCTTGGATTCTAATACTTTTGCTAGCTTTTTGGCCGAGTATCTTGTCTCGTTGTGTTCTAGATAACAAAATAAATGTATATTGTATCATATCAGACATGGGGCTAAACATTATTTAAACAGCTCTGTCTTTAAATGTTTATACTTAACCGCATTTTGTACAACTTATACTATTACCTATTAGGGTGTATATTTCTGTGTCCAAAGGAATAGTCTCTTATAGATAAGCTTCACCACAGTTAGGCATAACCATACACAAAGTTAGTTTCAAAGAGAAAGATGGACAGGCTACAATTTGTAGAGGAGGAAAAGTAGTGTTTGTATTGGATGGGGAACTAGTCTTTGAATGAGAAGGGGTTTTTAATAACAGTACATGAGCAAAATTATATCTAAGAAGGGGTAAGTTTGAAATATATTTTTGATTTTTATGATAATGTTAAAAGCTAGTATGACTAAAACATCCATTTGTTTGGACTTTGAACTACTGTAACAGCATTTTGATGAACTAAATGATTTGCTAATTTATTGATGAATAGACTGGAATTAATGCATGGAAAGAAAAAGTAAAACAGTATATGAAAACCTATGAGCAAAGTATATATGTTCCTTAACTCATAAGAAACATGTAAGTAAACAAAAATGTGCAGTTTTCTGAAATGCAATTACCATACCTATATCAATGTAAAATATCATACAAAACAATGCTTTAATTGTTAGATTACAATTTCCCATCATGTTCTCACATTTGTAAAGCAACGGAAGAAGAAAAAAAACACCTTTTTAAGCTGTCATTTGAATAGCATGATATATGAATAATACATAAACATGCCGTCCTTCTCCAAAACATAATTAATGTTTCACATTAGTAAAGAAAATGAACTTTTTGAAAGACCCATCAGAATTTCTTCATGTTCCAGAGCATAAATTTATGAAATATATTGAAATTATCTCCAGCAAAACCTTTAATGCATTTTTAATTCCAAATTCCAGACACAAATAAATATACTCCTGCATATTGATTCTAAAACTGCTATTGAAGAAATTAATTAAATCTCATGTATGTTTTTCACAGCATTAGATGAAAGATTTTCTTTGTGCAGAAAGATATTTTATATTTGTAATTATAATATCTGAATTCAGAAACGTAAACTGCCTGATTCAAAGGATTATCTGAAGAATATTTAACACTTTACGTACCTCTTCACTAAGAAACCTACACTACAACATGCACTCCACCTTCCCACAAATGCCTTTCTGCTTAACAAAGTCTTTGTTTTGCAGATGTGGCCAGCTACAACATTAATCTTATTTTGTTCTATATTTAAGTTCTTAGTGTATGTTCTCTGTTAAGATATTTGTATATACGTATACGTATATACAATATAGAATGGACATTTTAAAATAATGTCCAATAGAACCTATTGCAATATATTTGGGGTAAGAGGTACTATTTACCAAATCTGATTAACAAAATAACTCAAGTGCAGATTAAATCTATAATGAACATTTTAAATGGGGATATAGTACCCTAATTTACCTAGTATGCATTATTATAGTCTCCATGTAGCAAGCAGAAATAGAATGTGGGTTTTCAGTTAGAGATTAACAGATATACAACAGAAAGAGAAATAAAGTTGTGTTGGTGGATGAAAACTATTACTGTGGAGCGAACCTTTTCAAATTATCTCACCAAATATATTAGAATCAGATGTTGAATCAAGTTGTGCTAACTCTCTTTAAACTAGAAAAAGTAGCAGTAAATTAATTTTGTTGTTGATCGGATTATATAACAGTCTATAAAAATAACAGCATTTTATTTTTATGTTGGGCTATGGCAATGGTTATTTTTATTTATTACTATTTTGAAAATGTTCAAAATATAGGTATGGAGAGCCTTTGCTGGACAAAATACAAGAGAATTGTAGCCGATCAGGACACATTATTCCACATTTATAATGTACAAATATTAACTATAGGCAAAGGGTGAGTATGAGAGGGACTGTGTTTTCTTTCCTGTTAAAATTGTCATGTCGATATCCAATGATAAAAGCAACTCTTAACTATTTTTGCACTCAGGTATTTAATCTCCCAGTATTATATGATTTTCTGCCCTACAACACCATGATAAAAGACAACGGAACAAAATAAACTAATTGAACTACAATATTCCCAATACCTGGCCTGGGTACATGTGAAATCATATACGTAATATATACATAGATAGATAGATAGATAGATAGATATACTGTATAGAGAGAGAGGGGGGGGGAGATACACATCTGCACTCACATCTTCATTAACTGCTTCTTCTGGGATGCTCCCATATAGCTCTGTAAATTTCAGACTGGCCCATAAATTGGATAGAGAGGGAATTCACCATTATCCAGACAGATAATTATTCACTCATAGTACGTAGTCCAAGGTCAACGTTTCGGTCCACCTATGGGAGCTTTGTCAAGACATATGTGTTTTTTATATATCCACATTGCCGTCATCCTGTGGGCGAGGGGGAGGTATTACCTCTGAAGAGGAACTCCTACCATACTACATGATCCTGGAATCCTTACGGTACGCAGTTTATTACATCGTCCCCATTTCTATCTGATATTACACATTGGACGCCCTACTTGTTTTTTCTATCAACATATGTATATATATATATATATATATATATATATATATATATATATATGGTGTGTGAAGAATTAGAAAAAATATACATTTTACACATAATGAGCAGATTACTGTATGAAACAATTGAAAACCATAGTATTAAAACCATTGTGCTGGAGTCACTTCAGGACAGGTAGTTAAAGATAACCAAGAGATCAGCATTGAAACGGAAAATGTCTACAAAATCAAGATTTTTTTATTCACAGAGGAAAAATGTAAATAATGCCTAATTAGTTTCAAGCAACAAAGATAGCATATGCACATTAATAAAAATTTGTATAATTTTCGCAGACAGTGTATTACAAATTTAGAGATTTCACGTAGGAAAGAAAAAACAACTTTTTAATTTATAAATTTTGTTTTAAAAAAAAACTAATGCACGTAAAATGAATAGAAACCAATCAGAAAGTAGGGTTTCATATTTCAATTAATCCTCCATATCTAGGTGCCATTTGCCATTTTAATGTACACTAGTGACATGGAAGCATTGTACGGCTGCTTTTATAACAATATCACTCGTTTTTATTGTCCTTCCTCTTCAAAAAAGTGATGTTTGTCTAATGTACTGCAAGGTAAGGAATGAGGAAACAAGTGATGAACAAAAGTTTAGAGAGCACTATAATTGCTATTTTAACTAAGTGGCATGTTTCTGTTATAGATTAATATAGGAGTGACAGGTCCATTCAAGTCCTAATAGTAAAGCTTAGCAATGTCTGATAAGCAAAGTTCAACATCAAGTACCTTAAAAATACCACCAATAATACATGATGTGTAGTAGTAAGTTGTGCTGATAGCATAGCTAAACCACAAACAAGCCTCACTAAAAACAGTTCATACAACAACAACTCTAGTAGGTTTAGTTCCCAAACAATAAGTATTAAACTTAGGTTTGATTGCCTTGTCATCAAATAAACTTAAGTAGAATAGGATGTCATTGAGAACTGATCTTTATTAAGCTAATACCTTTAATTCAAAGGACTAGCCAAAGCAGCAGAATTAATGAATTTGTTCTTTCAGATGGTCTAGCAAACTATTTAAACTCTTTTAACTGCTATAATAAGATCTACTTGTTAGCATAGAATCTCTGCTTCAAACATCAGATGCTTGGCAAAGAAGGCAAGGCCAACGTTAACCTCCTGGATCTTGGCATGAAGAGTAACTTGACAGAAGGTGGGCACCCATGTGCAAACATCTTTAGAAGCTTTTCTGGAGGAGAGCTCCTGCATTTTATTTAGCTATTATTTCTTTTTTCTTTTCTTTATAAAAACTTAAGACATGAAATTTTAGGAAACAGAACTCTGCAAAATTGTACAACTTTATAATTGGGAAACTTTAAGGATATATGGATAGGCATCTAAAGCAATAGCAATATTAGAAACATTTTCTACAAATGTTAACTATAGGCAAAGGGTGGGTATGAGAGGGACTGTGTATTCTTTCCTGTTAAAATTGTTATGTCGACATCCAATTGTAAAAGCAACTCTTAACTCTTTTTGCACTCTCTTTTTTTTAATCTCCCAGTATAATATGATCTTCTGCCCTCCAACACCATGATAAAAGACATCGGAACAAAATAAACTATTTGAACTACAATATTCCCAATACCTGGTCTGGGTACATGTGAAATCATATACGTAATATATATATATATATATATATATATATATACACAAGTTAACCCGTGCATGATACTCATGCACTCTAGTCAAATCAAGCTACTTAAGGTGTTAAAAAGGTTCTTGTCATGCATTTGGGGCTAGGCCAGGCCTCCTCAGGGGAAGAGCGTTACTTCCCGACGTAAGTGCCCTTTTTTAACATGGTTTTGTCCACATGTCACCACCTCATCATTTTTCTCCATCACCTCATCCTTCATATTTATCGCCACATCTATCCAGATGTCTATCCAGACACATTGATCTCTCTCAGCGGTCCTGAGTATCACACTCCTCTCACTCTGTCACCCCCGGCAACCACCAACCACTCCCCACTGTCACCCCCGGCAACCACCAACCACTCCCAACTGTCACTTCTCCTTCAAGAAATATATATATATTTTTTTAAAATCTTTATAAACACTTTTAACAATTAACAAATTAAATTAACAAATTAAAAACATCTTAGTATACCAAATTTCAGCCCTTTCTTAGTTTTTTTTTCCACACACACTAAGAATTTAGTAGGTCAGTGTATAACTCCGCCCAGCAGGTGGCGCTGCAGCAAATTTCAGCCCTTTCTGAGTTTTTTCCCACACACACTAAGAATTTAGTAGGTCAGTGTATAACTTCGTCCAGCAAGTGGCGCTGCAGCTTGTTTTTTTTTTCCACACACAGACACACGCCACTAGGCTTTTATATAGTAGATATAGATAGATAGATAGATAGATAGATAGATAGATAGATAGATATACTGTATAGAGAGAAAGGGGGAGGAGAGAGAGATAAAGAGAGAGATATACATCTGCACTCACATCCTCATTAACTGCTTCTTCTGGGGTGCTCCCATATAGCTCTGTAAATTTCAGGCTGGCCCATAAATTGGATAGAGAGGGAAATCACCATTATCCAGACGGATATTTATTCACTCAGAGTACGTAGTCCAAGGTCAACGTTTCGGTCCACCTATGGGACCTTTGTCAAGACATACACAAAGAAAAGTGGTGCAAGCTGGAATTGTCCTTGGGCTTTCCCACCCACCCTTATTTAAGACATTGAAAAGGACATGTACAGTTTAAAAAAAGCAAGCACTCCAGTGACAAGGAGTGCCATTTTTGTGTCTGAAGTGCTAAGCTACCAATAGCTTAGCTGCCTTAAGCCCAACAGTGCTGTCAATGAACTCTACATTATTAAACCATGTCTGCTCGTGCTGCATCTTTAACTTCCCTCTCCTCTCTGGATACCTCCCTCTATATTACAACTGGAGTGGCATTACATCTGCTTCAGATAGACTGTTATGCGGAATATGTGGGCAGTATGGAATAAGTCATGTTGGTATATGCTGCATTGAACAGAGATTTAAACCAATATATAAATGCAGTTGAGGAGACCGTACTTAAATTAAAACTTCACCAACTGGAGGAGATTCCGGATTTAAGAGAGCTTGTACATGAGAGATACATTGGGCTTCAGAAGAATAACACAGAGGAGGCTCTGAGGCAGGATGATAAATATGTCCAGTTTAAAGAACAGCTAAGAGACCTGAGAAAACAAATGGGTGTGTCACCGGCCCCTGCAGATGAAGATTTGAAAGATGAAGACGAGGAGATCTCAATCACCCAGAGCACTCCTATAACACAGTTGCACATGGTGAACCCAGTGGAAAAAAAAAGTATGTGGTCACATGTACGAGATAGAAGCAATTGAAAGGAAGATTGAAAATAAACTTTAGCACTTCTACTATATAAATGCCTAGTGGCGTGTGTGGAAAAAAAAAACAAGCTGCAGCGCCACCTGCTGGGCAGAGTTATACACTGACCTATATATTTCTTGAAGGAGAAGTGACAGTTTGGAGTGGTTGGTGGTTGCCGGGGGTGACAGTGGGGAGTTTTTAACACCTTAAGTAGCTTGATGAAGGATGTGGCGATGAAGATGAAGGATGAGGTGATGGAGAAAAATGATGAGGTGGTGACGTGAACAAAACCACGTTAAAAAGGGCGCTTGCATGACAAGAACCTTTTTAACACCCTAAGTAGCTTAATTTGACTAGTATAGCATATGCATATAACACTGGCACACAGCGGTAGCTGAAAGGAAAAGTGGTGCAAGATGAAATTGTCCTTAGGGCCCTCCCACCCACTCTTATAATGGATCTTAAAAAAGACATGTACACTTTAACAAACCAAGCACTTCAGCGACAAAGAGTGCCACTGTTGTGGCTGAAGTTCTTGGTTTGTTTGGGCCCCCCACAAAACAAACTAGCAATAGGCTTAAGACAGCTAATGTAACAGTGCTGTCAATGAACGCTACAGTGGCAAGATGTTGTTGTCATCATCTTCAGCCTCATAATTTTTATGTTGTGTAAGGTGCTGAAACAACTCTATGTAGTCACCTGTGAAGTGAGTTCAGACACTGTTAGCTTGAATCAAGTGATTCCACTAATTAGACTTTTGGAAAAGCAGCTAGAGAAATTGAAGGAGGAGATGAAACTAAGCAATTCCGCTAACTATGTAGGACTTGTAAATCAAGTTGTTTATTCGCTTTGCCAGGATCCGAGAGTTATCAACATCTTGAAATCAGATCACTACATTTTGGCAACTGTACATATTTTCTCTTTCTTTCCAACTGTCCCAGATCTCAAGAGATGCATTGAGCTCCTGGTTAGCACGCTGACAGCTCGTGGTACATGACACGACGATTCATCCTCCCTCAGTTTCTTTGGTAACTCCTGCTAGGAAAAAACATAGCTTTCCCAACACACCCAGTGGTGATGCAGATGAGTCAGCACAACAGTTTGACATTTGGTCTGGTCTAAAAGAATTGCCCAAAAATCATGACAGATATGTCGTAAAATGAACTACAAATTCCATGAGGAAGGCCATTGCCGGCAATTACCTCAAAGTACACAGACTTCTGTAATGGTGGATTCCAGCGGGATGAATTAGTATTGTGTGAGGTTGCTGTACACACAGATGAGGGTGAGGATGATGACAGTGTAGATTGCAGGTGCTGGGATATAGCTGAGAGGAGGGAGCTAGCTGATTCTGATATGCTTGTTAATATTTTTGGTAGAATGGCATGTTGGCAATTTTATGTTTTTCTACAGTAAACTTAAACCTTTACTAGAAAGGAGTTTTTTTCTTTAAAAAGGTACAAGCTTTTTTTTACATTTTTGTTTGCCTGAGTTAAAACCACTATGCACTTGAACAAAGGCTTTAGCACATGACGTAGAGGGATTAACATCATCATGACTGAGCCTGGAGAGTGACAAAAACAAAGTTATTTAAGACTGAAGAGTAACAAGAACAATATGACTGAAGACTGGAGAGTGACAACGACATTGCCACCCATCCTGTTTCTATATGAGCTATGGCACAGTAGAATGTCACTGAAGACTTTTAAGAACACTGACAGCCCTATTATTATAATCTCTGTTACAGCACTGAATTCTGCTACCTCTTCAGTTACTATATGAGCTATGGCACAGTAGAATAACACTGAAGACTTTTAAGAACACTGACTGCCCTATTATTACAATTCCTGTTTCAGCACTGAACCCTGCCACCTCTCCTGTTTCTGAGTGTACTATGGCACAGTACAATGTCACTGCAGGCTTTAAAAACACTGCCAGCCCTATTATTGGAATTTCTGTTTCACCACTAAACACTGCCACCTCTCCTGTTTCTGGGTGAGCTACGGCTCAGTAAAATGTCACTGCAGACTTTTAAAAACACTGACAGCCCTATTATTAAAATTTCTGTTTCAGCACTGCACCCTGCCACCTCTCCTGTTTTTGAGTGTGCTATAGAACAGTACAATGTCACTGCAGACTTTTAACAACACTGCCAGCCCTATTATTGGAATTTCCGTTTCTCTACTAAGCACTGCCACTTTTCCTATTTCGCTTTCTGGTTGAGCTATGGAACAGTAGAATGTCACTGGAGCCTTTGAAGAACAGTGCCAGCCCTATAATTTGTCTTTCAGCACTGAAAACTGCCACCTCTCCTGTTTCTGTGTGAGCTATAACTCTATAGAATGTCGCTGGAGACTTTGAAGAGCACTTGCACCCCTCCTCTTTCTGTTCTAGCTATGACGCTGCCCAACTGCACTGGAGACTGCCAACAACCCTCCTACCCCTTCTGTGTCTCTCTGTGAAATGGCGCAGGATCTCCGTGGAGGGCGGGATTTATGGAATCCAAACTTGTGAATTGCGACAACACAACTATGGTATTTTGCCTCATATTCATTTCCGTTCCGCGCGAAAGTTCCGAGCCGGCCCAGCTCCGAACTCAGATTGGCTATGTTCGGGCTCTCTCGGTTTTCCGAATATCGAGCACAAGCATCTCTACTTTGAACCTATTGGCTTGTTGCACACTTGACTCATTTTTATTATCTGATTTTGATTATTTTGGAATCATGATAAATAATACAAAATTATGTCTTCTTATAGCTACATTGTTATTTGTGTACCTACATACAGTGAACATAAATTCTGCTGTGCATACACATTGTCATGCTGCTAATGTAATAATTGCAAAATTAATAATAACCTGGGGCCCGATTCATCAAGGTACGCATACGCATACGCATCTGTGAGGTAGTCCCAACAAAGGGTGATTTCCAAAATATACTCAACATTCTAAGATTTGGAGCTCCATCCACTAATTATGTGATCATGTAAAGAGAGAACTAATTGATATCATTACCAGGGCCATGGGAGTTTGCTGACTTAAATTCACCAACATGAAAAAACATACTAGGGCCAAATTTGTTCAAAACCTAATTAGGCGCCCAGTAGTATGTTTAGGGAGTGTGGTAGACAACACATGCAAATATGGAGCAAGCCTCCAAACTCCACACATATGAAACAATAATCAGGGAGTTGAATTCCTGACCCCAGTGCTGTGAGAGCAAAGTGCTGACCACTAGACCACTGCGATATTCCACAACTCTATGTAAAATACCAAAAATTGTGCAAGGTCATCATCATAATCATTTATTTATAAAGCGCCACTAAATCCGCAGCAATGTACAGAGATTCCATTCACATCAGTCCCTGCCCCATTGTACCGGGCCGACAAGTCATGTGAAATGCTTTGTGGTCATCATGTTTAGCTCCTTGCATTGTTAGTAGCTAATATTTCTGGCTGCTGACAATGTAAAGATTATTAAATATGTATGATCACCTGATTGTCATAATACTATCTGTTTTTTCAAATGGTGATTGTGTTAACATGTCCTTTTGTTTATATTTCCTTGTTTCAAACAGACCGGGCATGCTGGGAACGCCGCCTACGCCGCCTGGCAGTGATGGAGGCGCAGGCAGTGGAGGAGTCGGAGTCGGAGGAGGAGCCAGTGGCGGTGGCTGTGGCACTGTCCTCGGAGGAGGAGGAGGAGGACCCAGTGGCGGTGGCAGTGGCACTGTCCTCGGAGGAGGACCCAGTGGCGGTGGCTGTGGCACTGTCCTCGGAGGAGGAGGAGGAGGACCCAGTGGTGGTGGCAGTGGCACTGTCCTCGGAGGAGCAGCCAGTGGTGGTGGCAGTGGCATTGCGATCGGAGGAGGAGGTGGACCAGCCGGTGCCAGTGGCAGTGGCAGCGGTGGAGGAGGAGGAAGTGGCCCAGCCGGTTGGAGTGCAGGAGGAGGCTGACCCGGAGGAGCAACATTTGGAGGAGGCAGCATCGGGCAGCCAAGAGGCAGTGGCCTTTGATGATAGTAAGTATTTGCCAAAAGTGAGGGACCTAATTTGATAAGATTGAGATGTCCATTATACTGTGACGCCATGATGTTGATTAAATGGTGACATAAATGCCACCGGTTTAACACATAATATCTGGCTATAATTTTGATATACATTAAACACTCAAACCACAGCCAGAGCCATATTAACACATGGGCACGCAGGCCAGGGCCGTAAAAAATGTGTCCACTAGCCTGGTCAACTTGCCAGTATATTAATGACTTGATTTTAATTTCAAACATCAACCCAATTCTTTTTAATTCCTGTGAGTGATTGTGTAGGTAGTGGGCCATGGTAGTGCTTTGCCCTGGGCCCTATAATGCTGGATAAGACAACCCTGTCCATGTCCCTCTCCCTGTGGCTCACCTGAATGTAGTACATTGATCCAAATGCATTATCAACGTCTAATGTGCGTCCAAATGGTTTGGTTGCCAGAAGCGTAACATTTTAAAGTAATTTGACACTACACATCTCTAGTAAATCCTGTCTGTTTGATCAAATAGGTATACATGTATGTAATGTTTCTTTTCTGCTTCTTTGCAGCACATATGGAGGAAGCTGACCATTGGCCTCCCCCCCCCCACCAACCCTGTCAGAGATGCGGGCAGAAATTGTTGCATCTTTTGCAAAAATAAAGCGGCTCCAAAAGGAGCAGGACAAAGTGCTGCAGGAGCTGGAGCAGAAAATGGTGTATTGGGAGAGCTTGTATGATTAGGTTTTTTTTTTTCTTAAGTTTATATGTAAATAGTTTGACTCATTCCTGTAAATATGTTTTGTTTTGTTATTATATGCCAATTTTTATACATTTTTGAAAAAGCATCCTTGGTGTGTGTGTCTTTATTCATCTAATTCTCCTACATGTGGGTGTAAGGACAACATAAATTGTATATAAGAATACAAAAAGATTAACATTTAAATAAGATGGATTGTTTTGAAGTCCATCATGATTTAGCTAGCAGAAAAGATTGTGATTTGCTCTTTGCATGTAATTGAAATTAAACATGTGCCCTCCACGAACAAGCCACCCCTATAAGAGGTATTGCATCTGTAGGCCCTGTGTGCAAGATAAAATCCAAAAATGACAAACGCTCTAGCTAGTTACCAATTCCCCCAAATACATATGGCATTGTAGTGATAGTCCAAGGTTACATTCAAGTAACAGAGCAAAGCCAGTGACACATTGAAGAGAGCCTCGAAAGTGTTCCCAGAAGTGGCGTCAGTGGTGTAAGGCAGAAGTGCAAGCGAGGAAAAGGCCCATGGTACTGGAGTGTGGAGAGCGGCCTGTTTGGATAAAGCTGAGTACATGACATAACGTGTACGCCATGGATCCAGATGAAAGTCTATTTGCTGACAATGTTGCATTTACCTCCAAGGAAGCTGTCACCCACAACACCCCCCCCCCCTCTTAGTCCATTCAGAATACTCAATGTGAGCATGCACCTAATACTGTGCATGTGAAGTATAGGCCGTGAGGCTTCTCGGATTTTACCCCCAAATAAAGATTTACTTTCAATACAGTATAAATCAGAGGGCATATTTTACAATATGGTTGAGCGTGTATAACAAATCAAAAATAAAATAAGAAAGCATTGTGTCACATTTCTTGTTAGGATAATGATTCCAGTCCACACATTAGTTATGGGTATGCTCAGTATTTGAACTCATGTCTGCTGTGCTGTGAGTCCAAAGTGCTAACCAGTGAGCTACCTGTGAGATTGGTATTTTGTCCATAATTTGTGTGAATAATGAAGAGTAGTATTAAGTGTGAGTTGCCTGTGTAGCACGCATGCTGTATTGTTGGTGTTGTCCGTGTATTTTCATGTCTCAGGTTGGGGTAGTGGGTAGCTGTCCCCATTTGCATACAGTCATTCCTGAATTCTAATCCAGACAGAAACCCTTCCTCTGTGTGGAGGTTGTATACACTCTTGTGTGTATCCTTTATGGAAGAGTATGCTGTGCATTTTGCTGAAAAGGCAAGATTTATTTACACCACTTACATTTTGATAGATTCGTTATTCATGTGTTTTTAATGTAGCCATTGTCCATGCATTTTGCGCACTATACGGCGACTTGAAATCCTAAACACAGAAAGATCGTGAAGAATGTGTTTGTTAGCAGTGTGTATTGCACTAATTATTCGCAAAGGAAAAACAAGGTTGAGAGTGTTCCAGATTATTGTTAATTGACAGTGATTAATGAGTAAAGAGCTATCTCGTTAAAATAAGCCCCAGGCATGTTTGTTGTGTTGTATATAAATAAACTGTTGGCCCCTCCCACAGTGGGCGTGAAGTATGCATTGTTTAGCTTGCCGTCGATCAGTTGAGAGCCGTCGCTTATGCGTGTAGCATGTTTAAAAATACGCAGGTGGGTGTGTTTTCTAACGTTCGCACTACTTATTTGCGTCACTTAGTTGTAATGGACCACAAGGGGGTGTGTTTTTGCTTTTTGAGGTGCTTATTTTACGCGCAAATCGGGTTGCGTCACTCAACGTATGCAACGCAGATGCGTATGCGTTTGCGTACCTTGATGAATCGGGCCCCTGGATACTAAATACTTTAATAATCACTCTTCTTTGACCACCGAGTTGTCAGTTCTTACCCCTCTCTTTTTTTTTGTACCACCTCACCTATACCAACAATATATTGTAAATTTCTAGGTTGAAACATAATGGTATCTTGAGTATTGTGTTATAGTTTTAACCTGAACAGCATTCCACCTTTTGAAAATAACTATATATGCAAATATTTCAACAGTAATTGAAAACATATCTATAATATTATATATAATAACTATTAATATTCAAATAAGATTCTACTGCTGCTACTACTGCTATCTCTAATACAAATGACATGCAAAATACGAAAAAGGCCACCCTGCTACATTGTGCTACCTTATACTCACCTTTTACAAAAAGGTGGGCCTGTGTAACTGGAATGATGTGTTGTAAATTAAACAACATTTGTGTAATAAGCAAGTAATGAAACATATCATCCAGAACATTTGTCATTGAATTTTTAATTCTGCTCTTTTATCCCGCAAGGATCAGAAAATGAGAAATTGAAATTTTTTTTTTTTTACAAAGCATGTGTTAATACAAATACAGGATGCAATGTTTTAAATATGCAACATTATATATATATATATATATATATATATATATATATACATATATACATATATATATATATATATATATATATATAAATAAATATATATATACATATATATATATATATATATATATATATTAGCAGGGTGTCCGGGAGTAGCGCAATTTCGATTTGTAATGTGTAGCAATTTTTATATATTAGCAAGTCATGTGGTAAAGTAGAGTAAAATACATATGTATAAAATAAGATTTGTTGCTTTGTCGTGTTGTCGTTACATTGTGTTGTTGCGAGGCTTCCTTCCAGCAGTCAAACAATTGTTTACAACCAAAAAATTATGTTTTCAATGTTTGTTGCTTTGTCTCTTTGTCGCCTTGTTGCGTTGCCGCTATGTAGTCTATTAGGCTACTTTTTCGATACTAAATAACTATGTAAGATTTGACAGCTTTACCGTGAGAGAGCTGTGGAAGATTTTCGCTAACAAACAATATATATATATATATATATATATATATATATAAACAAAAACAGACATAGATCCTCTGCACTTACCATGTACAGACTGGGGTGCAAGAGGGGGTTGCCCACATTGTATAGACAAGAAGACAGGGATACTCTGCACTCTCCAAACACATAATTAATGCTGTACCAAGTACTGTTCTATATTAAAGTTTTAATATAGAACAGTACTTGGTACAGCATTAATTATGTGTTTGGAGAGTGCAGAGTATCCCTGTTTTCTTGTCTATACAATGTGGGCAACCCCCTCTTGCACCCTAGTTTATACATGGTGAGTGCAGAGGATCTATGTATGTTTTTGTTTATACAATGTAAGTCCCATGACTCTTGCACCCCATTTTTTACATTAATTAATTCCAACTTGTTTCAGGTGAGTCCCAGGTCTCCCATGGCTGCTAGTGCTAGGGAAAGACTTGTCTTTAAAAGCTATGTGCAGGTAAGCCTGCATGTTAGGACTGACCAGAATGGGAAGACTTTGGCGTGAGTTGGTCAGCTTAACATATATTGCAATATGTGGAACTAACATTCCCTGTTTTTAATATAGAACAGTACTTGGTACAGCATTAATTATGTGTTTGGAGAGTGCAGAGTATCCCTGTTTTCTTATATATCTATATATATATATATATATATATATATATATATATATATATATATAAATATAGAGATATATATAGATGTAGATATATAGATATATATATATATATATATATATTTTTTTACGAATATATTTAGACTGTTGATGTAAGACCTTACAGGCTAAACTAATTCACATAATTAAAATTCAAGGGCAGACTAGGTGAAACTCATTGCATAGTATAAATAATTTCATAGTCAAAGCTCTGTAAAATTTCAAAATCCACAAAAGTTCTGACTGTACAGTAAAGGGAAGTAATCCACACACTTAAATAAAATAATTCAGGATGTTCATTAATTACACAGGTGCACAGCTTTTTAATTTCAAGATTAATAAAGCTTAAAGGCTATGAAAATATTACATCTAATTATAGTGAAATATGTTTCATTAATGTATATTTTGATCTTGAAACACACATTAAACACATGAAATGTCTTTGCGACTTACACAATCTTTCTTGACTTAGTTTGATACTCTACCTCTGGGGGTGGGGCGGGTTGTGCCAATTGCAAGCACTAAAAATGATGCCAATTTAACCTTAATTATTTTTTGTACTTTTTGACTGCATAATCATTTCTAAGTGCCCTTTAAATTCCGACACCATTGACTTTCGTTTCCAATTTATGCTAAAAACTTGCTTTGATCCTTTGACTTTTTTATGTGATGAATTTATATTTTCTAGACTAACATGCATGACAACATAATTCTTCACACTCATTATTATTCAACGTTATTGCTTTAATGAGAGGAACTGGAAGAAAAGTAATGTCATTGTCTTATCTACAGGAGCAAGGACTTTAAAATTATGAACTGAGTTCAGAGAATTATCCTTTTGTTCCCATTGTAAAATCATGAAAAGTTCAATTTTCAGCAAACACAAAGTTGTGCAAGTAGTCAAGCATAGAGAACAAATGCCAGTGTTCATCAAGTTTTATTGGTGGTGCAATAAAGGGGTTTTTAACCTTTATTCTGTGGTACCCAGATTAAGTCTGTTAAATAGTTTTATGACTAATTTTTACTTTTAAAATAATAAGAAGAGAAGAGAAGATAGAGCAAAAATTAATGACATGAATGCCTGCACATTAGCTACTAAATGTTTGGACAATGTACATTTTTTCATTATAACACATTCTTAGAAGATACTTCACTATTTGTGCTTTATAATTTTTTCCCTCTTTCCACATATCATCACATAGATGTAAAATACGGTACTGGACTGAATGCTACAATTTTCCAACACTACCTAGATGGGACATCCCCAGCTTGACATTATCTTTAACAGACTGTTCTTTTGGAACCTTTCCTAATATTTATTTTCTGGTTCAAAGTATCTAATTTCCTAGTACACAGCAAACATCAGCCTTTACTGTGTATGTCCCCGAGCAGTATATTAACTACTCTTGTATGTGTACTATTGTTATATGTTCCTTAGATCAGGTATCTGTGATTGTTGACTCCTGTATCACTTCAAATGTTATTGTTATAGTGTTCTATAGACCAACAATTAAATTATACTTTCATGACAAACCACAAAATTGATTGTAGCACTTGAATGTTTTCATTTATTTCATAATCTGTTAAGAGGGTGGATACCTCAATACTCAAGTTGCTTTCACGTTGACCCTATATCCCACATACAATCCATCCTTGAGTGCAGATATCCTCCTGTACACATTGAGACATATAATTATTAATTTCGGTTGACAAATTTCAGAATAATCTGAAATATTATGTGCATGGACTTTTCCACATAGCAAATTATGTTTGTTTGCTTATTGCTTTATATTACCACTAGCAATGTTTCCCTAAAAATTCTGTTCAATTACTGACGGTTACTGTATGCAGCGCTGGTTTAGGCAAGTGTCCACTTAATATAATCTTTATTGTATTTATTCTTTATTCAATATAAATCTAAATAGAATGACATTGAGTATCTCAATATAACCTTGACTAACAGACACATAAAAAAATTACAAAACAAAACAGTTCAAATAAAATTAAAATACTTAAAAAAAATCCAAATTATTCCATGTTTAAGTGTTTTATTCATTTCTAACATACAAAGTACTTCATTTAAAATTTTATTAGTACTATTATATGGTATATTTTTGTTCTCCTTAGTTAATATAATTCTTTTCGCTTTATTGTCTCATGTTTTCAATTATCTTTCAGGCATAAAAAGCAAACCAATAACAGTAAGAGGAAATATGTGACAAAAATAAATCTACTAAACAAAACACATTGGGCCTGGGTCATTAAGGAGAGAAAAGCATAAAAGCACCTGGGCAAAACCATGCTGAATTGGAGGGGGAGGAACATTTTGAAATGTGGGGACATATTTATAGTTGAGGTAGGGCATGTCCTAGATCAACTTTAAATTTCAGTGTGAAAATAAAGATATTAAGTGTCTGTTTGCTACATGAAAAAACAACCAGCATTTAACTTACATGGAAAATTATAAACACATTTGCACCCCCTACATTGTAACATGATTTGTCCAGGAACAAACTTACTAATTTTTTTGCTTTGCTCTCCTTAATGACCCACTGTACATTGTCAACAAAAACGTCAAGCCATTCAATTTCAATACATAGTTTATTTCATGTAGAGATGAGCGATTCGGATTTGGAGAAATCCAATATATCCAAGATTAGGGGTTCCGAATAAAACCGAGTTAGTGAAACTGACTCATGATTTGGTTTCTCACACCAAAATCAGATCTGAAACCATAGCAAAACATAATTTCTGGGAAAATTTCAAATCTCGCCAATTTTGGAGCTGTATCTTTTATTTATAACTCTCCCTTTTGTTCTCATCTACCATTTTAGAACAGATAGCATGCAGGGAGGACGTTAACTGCAGTGGTCTGCTCTGAACGTCATATTTAAACAGACTACAGCGTTAGACAGATTGAAAGAGGCGCAGAAAAAACAATAGAATAGCTGTGATTATTTTAATGCAGTTCTGTAGGGATCAATTAGCTAAAATAGTGTGCTGATCAATTAGTTTTCAGTCTGTCAGAGAGTTTAGATGGTGTAGTGGTTACTGGTTGCTATAATGTTTATATAGTACTATATAGAGTTAAACATAATTCTGAACTAACTAGTAGTTAGTGGATAAAAGCAGTGTGCTTTTACTGTGTTTGTGTGCGAGGGTCAGCAGCAGACCCCCTCATAAAACTTCTATATTCTAATTGTATCTATTTTTCAATACTTGTGAAGTTGTTAAGGGTCATTCAGTGGAATCTGTAATAAGTGGGAAAAAACTGTTTGTGTGTGAGCATCAGGGCAGTAACCCCCTCAAAAAAGTAAGCAAACTGTTCTTGACTTTGACTCTGAGCAGCACAAACCCCAAATAAATATAAAATTTGTTTGTTAATAAATAAAATAAATTTTCTCCATTAAAGTATATTGTGGAGCAGTGTCATAGAAATTGTAAGATAACATTCCCTCCTTTCCCTATCTAAAGTGCTCCTCTGAAGTGGAGGCAGGCAGCTAAAAGTAGCTCCAGCTTGATCAAGAAGCAATACTCCTCTTGTCAACCATAGAGACCACTGTACAGATTAGGAGCATCCCAGTACTGGCAGTGGTAGTAATTCTAAAGTTACAGCCACAACTAGTAAAAAAGGTAACAGGGAAAGAATCGTCCTCCAAATCCAAACAGTATTTGTCAAATTCAATTTCAAAGAAAACATAATCTCTCAGAGCAGGAGTAAAAGAAAAAGTTCTGATGAATGTGGTGATTTGCCCAAAACAAGGAAAATAGGCAATATTCCATACACCACCCACAGAGGCAAGACAAGGCTCAGACTATGTCCACTTTATGCCAGTAGAGGTCCTGCTACTGCTAGTTCTGGTACACATATTACAATTGCCATTGCAAAACAAGGTCATGCATCTTCCTTAACTTCCAATGCACCACCTTGCCACTCATAGTGTAAGTCTGTCACTATCACCTACAAAACAGCCAAATCAGTGCCTGGAAATAACACAGAGGCTGAAGAACAACTGGGGCACTCACAGAATCCATAGGAGAGTCTAAGAGTATTCATGAGTGCAATATGTGCATTTGAGGTTTTAGATACTGACACTGTTATTAAACAGCAGCCTCCTTCCAAAATTCCTCAACCATTTGGAAATATGAGGATGAGTAATAGAACTAGCATTGAAGGTGATTTACACCTAGAAATTGAGGAGGCTACTTTGGAAGTTGCAAATGTGCAAGAGGATGAGGGGGGGTAATTGTGGATCTGAAAATTAACATGTTGTAGTTGAAGGAGATAATGAGGACGAGGAGGAGGAGGATTGTGTTGAAATAAAGCAGCCACCAGTGGTACCACCTCATTCCCATGATAAGTGTAACATCATACTAAGGAAGAAGATGAAAAAAAGCATGTCTTCTGTTTGGAAATATTTTTATGCCAACCCCAATTTACCCAAATAACATTTGTCAAGGCATCTGTAGCCTTTGTCAGGCCAAAATAAGTAGAGATAGGGATGTTGATCGTCTAGGCACCTCTTCCCTGCTGCATCATTTGCAGCAAGTTCATTCAAGCTGTGTTTCTAAACGTGCCAAATTGTGTAACGTAGTAAGCAGCCCAGCATCAGCTGCCAGCTGAATGGATAAACAGTTGCAATCCTCACTGACATCAACACCTTCATCATTAACCACCTCATTTTTAGCACGTAGTCCAGCATCCATAATTCAAATTCCAAATGATTCCCCTAATGCAATCCATGATTTCCAAGAGACATCTTTGCATGCTACAGCTGCTGCTGCTGGGGGTGATACATCTATATAGAAGGGGAGCAAGAAGACTAAGCATATTTTGACACAATTGTCTGTGAAACAAGTGTTTGCAAGAGGAAACAAGTATGACAGTCAGCATCCTATTGCACAGCAGATCATTAAAGCTATGACAGCTAGTTAGCATTGGATGTGAGTCTAATTTCAACCATCAATGCATCAGGTTTTAGCCAATTATTTGAGGTCATCTTACCATGCTAACAAATTTCATCTTGATTTAATTTCTCCAGAACATCAATTTCTCAATTGCACCATAACGTTAAGAAAAAAGAAATTCAGTCCCTAGAAAATGCCATTGTACTGACTGTCTCCTTAACTACACATATGTGGACAAGTGGTACTGCTCAAACCAAAGACTATATAACCATGACAGCCCTCTGGGTAGGTGTATTGCCATCAGCAGCAGTAGCACCGATAGCTTCACCATCATCCACCTCATCCTTTGAGCATAGTAGAGCTAGCACTCAATGCCAGGTCATTCACAGACAAGCTACTTTTTGTGTCACTGGTTTCTCAAAGAAACATACTGGTGTCAATCTGAAGGAAAAACTCAGGAATGTCATAGAAAAATGGCTCACCTGCTAAGACTCTCCTCAGGAATCTTCCTTGCTAATAATGAAGCAAACAATAAACTTGGTGGGGCAATTTCTTAAAAAATGTGAGGTCAGAGCAGGAGATGCTGTTTCGCTACCATACATTTCTGGGAATTTTCAACATTTAGCCACAACATGTAGAACCTTGCAGTCATTGCATAAGAAATATCATCTGCCATGTCACCAACTGAAGTAAAAATAGTAGCAAGGTGGAATTCCACACTTTATATGCTTCAGCGCCTAGAGGAATAGCAACAAGCCATCAAGACCTACACATCAAACCATGAGATAGAGAGAGGGGTTTATGTTTCCTTACGCCAGCATTTTGGAGAGTTCTTATTGTTTTATGCAAGGTAATGAAACCATTTGAAATTCTAACAAATTAAGTGAGTTTAGGCACTGCCGGCCTGACTCAAGTCATACCCTTAATCACACTACTGGAAGAGATTCTGCAAAATATGTCAGGCTTGCAGATCAAGTTCTTTATTCACTTTGCCAAGACCCAAGGGTTTGCAGCATCTTGAAATTGAATAACTACATTTTGGATACCATGCTTGATCCTAGGTTTAAGTCATATGTAATGTTTTTCTTTCCAAATAACACAAATCTTCAGAGATGCAAACAGCTCCTTGTGACCAAGCTGTCAGCTCAATCCGCACATGACACATTTCCCTCTTCAGGTTCTTCTAGAGATGCTACTGCCAGAAAAAACTTCCCTTATCTAACAGTCCCGCTGATGATAAGCCAACAACACAGCAGCACAATAATATGAAAGATGATAACATCTGGGGCTAAATTTACTAAGATTTGAGTTTGATGGCAGTTTTAAACTGCCAAACATTGCCGGTGGGTTGGTGGTCCAAACCGCCACACTTACTATAGGGCAGTTTGAGGCTGCAATTTAAAATGGCTGGTGATGTGTTGCAGATTGAAAACAGCTAAACTGCCAGCGGTTTTCTCCAAACCACCGGCGGCTTTGTTAAAAACGCCATCAATACCGCCATCCGAAAGACAGGACAGGACTGTTTTAAGACCTGCTTCTGAATGGCTCGATAACTGAAACATTCTGTTAGAGCTATTTTGTCATTCAGAGCATAAGAGGAAGCACCATTGACATTTAAATTATTGAGGCAATCAATATTTATTAAGATGCAAAATTATTTTAAAATTTACTTAGTGAGGTGTGTCCTAATGCCCTTTAGTAAGTTGTTAAAATCCTTTTCTATTCTGTCCAGTTCATCCACCAACAACTAAAATGTTCTCTTTCGCAGGGGGCCAAACAAATCAAGCACTTCAGCCACAAAAGTGGCAGTTCCTGTCATTGAAGTACTTGGTTTGTTTAATAAAGTGCATGTCCTTTTTAACATATGGTTAATGGGGGTTGCTGGACCCAAGGCCTAATCTATCTTGCACTATTTTGCCTTTTGGCCTTGGCGTATCATCTTGTGTAACAGTAAAATGTTATGGGGTAAATGTATCAAGGTCCGATTTTTTCAGAGTTTAAAAATTGCAGCAAATCGGGGGTGATAACTTGCGATTTTAGTCCCCAAGTCGCCAGATGTATTAAACTGCAATTTATACTCTGATCTTAAATATCGCTGGTCATCTCTGGCGATTTGCTACGAAATCAAACACTCCCGTGTTTAGCTAACTCTCCTGTGTTGTCCTAGCAGTGTGATTAGGAAAGACATCACTGTTACACTAGCCCTGTCTATACCTGCCGGAGTTCCGGCGGCTGGTAAAAGTGTAAAAATGGATACGTTTTTTTTTAAAAAAAAGCGTGGGGTCCTCCTGCCCGGCCACTATTAATCCTAGTGCTGCCAGCCTACTACTGGTTACATGAAAATCGAGGAAAAATTGCGTGGGGTTCCCCAGTTTTCACATAACCAGCACTAGACAAACCAGCCAGGGTCGGTGGCACTATAGCAGGGAGACACAGGGCAGGGGTCCCCCTGCCATAATGACAACCAACCCCATGCTGTTCATCGCTGGGCTGGATTCCCTAGGGAGCGGGGTCCGCCGAAAAAACGAGCAGGCCCCCCCTCTTGGGATAACCAGTCCAATGTTGAACGCACTAGGGCTCTTCCTACACCCCTGGGCGGTGGGTGTAGGGTAATAATGGTGAAATTTATGTGAAAAAAACAAACAGATGTCATTTTGTTTAGTGGAACTACAAGTCCCAGCTAGCCCAGGCTGCCATAAACACTGTGGGCATGGTGATGCATGTATAACTACAAGCACCAGCATACTCATGGCAGCCAGGGCATGCTGGCACTTGGAGAACCACAAGTGCCATCATACCCTCACACCCAGGGCTGGCTGAGACCTCTTGTTCCACAAAACCAAATGTTAAATAAACAACACCCTGTTTACAACCACACACTTTTAATAAAAATAATAAAACCCCAATAAAAACAATACACACCCTCATTCATACCACATACATTTATTAAAAATAAGAAAACCCCAAAATACTCACCAATCAGATTTCTTCTTCTTTCGACAGTAGCTTTTAATCCAATAATGCTTGAAAACCAAGTTCAAATAAATTTGTATTCCAAAGTCCCTGCTTGAAAACCAAGTCCAAATGAATTTATATTCCAAAGCCCCTGCCTGAAAACCAAGTCCAAATAAATTTGTAATTCAAGGTCCCTGCTTGAAAACCAAGTCCAAAAAAATTTGTATTCCAAAAGTCCCTGCTTGACAAAATCTTCAGTTCTTCTGGCCAGGAGGGCCCCCTTGTTGATTGCAGTCTTCAAATCTTTAGCCCAGGAGGGGCGCCATATTTGTATTCCACTCCGGAACATGCTTGGTTAAAAAAATAAAACAGATGAGAGACACTCCAAATCAGCTTGTACAGTGTACAAGCTCCGATACGCAATGAACTTAGCTCAGCCGCGATGTCTATTTATAGTATAAGGGTTTTTCATGACAGTGCAAATTTGTTCCCGATTTTCACGTAACCAGTAGTAGGCTGGCAGCACTGGGGTTAATAGTGGCTGGGCAGGGGGACCCCACACTTCACTTTTTTAAACTTTTTTCTATTTTTACATTTTAACAGCCGTCAGACCTCTGGCTATATAGTCCGACAGTGTAAAGTGATGTGTGTACTAAACACGCTGCTAGGATGCAGCGTGTTGTATCTGGCGATTTTCCAAGCAAGCTCAGGAGAGTTTGCTTAATTGCAACTTCATACATTTGAGACTAGTATAGCTAGAGTGGAAAACAGTCGGGGCTTTGATCTCTATCGATTTGGGAAATAGAAATTTTGACAGAAACACATCTCTGGCAAATTTACATGAAATCTCAGAGTTCCAACTCTCCTGAGAAAATCGCTGGATTTGCAAAACCGTGCCTTGATACATTTAGCCCTATGTATTTGACAGATATACATTAATTTGGTCAATTCGCATGATGTACAGTATGATTATGTGAACAATTCAAATGTCACTAGTATTATTATAGGGTTAGGGATAGGGACATGGTTAGTGTCAGGGACAGGGTTAGGGATAGGGACAGGGTTATGGACAGGGACAGGGTTAGGGACAGGGTTAAGGAAAGGTTTAGGGATAGGGACAGGGTTTGCGATAGAGCCAAAGTTAGGGACAGGGTTAGGGAATGGGCTAGGGACAGAGCCAGGGTTAGGGACTGCACAGTATACTTTTGAGTTGTCCACCTAAAAATTTCTGTCTACATTTAAATTGTCTTTCAAATAATACTGCCAATATCATTATTGTTACCTTTCCAACCCTTTCTATTAGGATGCCCACTATATTTTGTCAATCATGTAACTGTTGAACACATGTACATATCACACATGGGTGGGTAGGCCCAAGGACAATGCCATCTTGCACCATTTAACATTAGCCTTTGGTCTCTCATCACCTGTTAAATGTCTACCGATGCTGACACTATCCATCTAGTGAACTTTGATACTGCTGTCCTTCTTCAATGTATTGCTGCTGATCTTCTCCAATGTGTTGCTGCTGATCCTCTCCAATGTATTGCTGCTGTTACTCTCCAACGTGTCACACATGCTGCCTAAAGGTTACCTA
Source organism: Mixophyes fleayi (assembly GCF_038048845.1). Classification (NCBI taxonomy): domain Eukaryota; kingdom Metazoa; phylum Chordata; class Amphibia; order Anura; family Limnodynastidae; genus Mixophyes; species Mixophyes fleayi. Next base: position 55,062,630 of record NC_134410.1, read on the forward strand.
CTTAATCTATCTTCTTTTTTAAAAATGAAAATGTAATTGATGTAGATATCTTTTATGAGAATGATAAGGAGGGTGATGATAAATTCGTCATTTGTCACCATTGAGGAAGATGACCAGTGCCCACTGTTATCCAAATGCCCAAGATTAATTTGTTAACATCCCTATATATTCTCCAGTTCAACAACCAACAACCAAAATGTTGGCCTTAGTTGGGACCAAAACAAGCACTTCAGTCACAAAAATGGCAGACCCTGTTGTTGAAGTGCTTGGTTTGTTAAACTATGTGCATGTCTTTGTTTAACATTTTAGTTGGTGGGTGGGCCCAATGACAATGCCATCTTGACTTGCACCATTTGACATTGTGCCCTTGGTCTTACATCATCATTTAAATGTCTACTAATGCTGCTGTCCGTAGTTGAGGAATTGTGTCTACTCTCTTTTGTAATAACGTAAATTGTCAGCCATCATATCTGTTCATGTAATCTTTGTCAGTGTCATATTCTGTCCTCTTAATTTCTCAGAATGTGGACTTTCAATACCATTGTCTTGTCAAGACAGGTGTTTGGCAATCAAATCTGCATCAATGTCAGTTATACACACTTATTTGTATGGGAAACCAACTATTGATCAATCTGAAATGTCTGTTTTGCATATTTCTTACACTTCACTAATATGGCATATAAATGTTATTTATACATTATATATTATATGTTGCAGATTTGTATATACTTTCCATATTTATTTACATTGCATAGTTATATAAATTACATATTTATACATTTTAAATACATTACATATTTAAATACATTATATTTTTATACATTTTATATATAAGAATACAAGACACATTTATATATATGAGTCTACGGGACTGCCTCCGGGCAGTCCCCTTTACCCAGGAGTTGGCAAAAACTTCCCCCAATGGACTCCGTGGACTCGTTCTTCAGTCCGGCCCATAAGGAGGGAACCTCAGACCACAAGGGGAGAGGGAAGCCCATAACGAGGCTATACGCAAACCCCATTCAAGCAAACAATAAAGAAAACAAACTTGAATTTGTGCACAGGCACCTCGATATCAAAACACCAATGACCTTCTAGCAAAGGAGACTCACCCTTTTTAGGAAATCCCAAACAAAACCACACTAGGTCAGATACTATTAAGATTATTAACATACTATTATTATTATTAAGCTGCCATGTATTTTTGCCACTAATTTTATCTAGCCAGCTCGCTGCAGACTTTGGCCAAAATTGGTGAAAATTTTAACAGTTGTGAAGAGAGCATTAGAAAACAAATTGTTAGTGACTGTAAATGACTGTTAATGCTATAAATAGCAATATAGGAGCAAAAACAGCTCAAAATCACATCATGTTAACCATTTTTCATATTTTTTAAATTAATTCCAGTTTCAAAACCAAAACCCTTTAGGATTTTTGGGCAAAACCACTAATGAAAACAAAATACAGAAACCTTTTAGAACCAAAACCAAAACACGGGGGTCAGCGCACATCTCTAATTTGATATAAATAATATATCCTTTTTACATCTTAGTTAGCTAGGATTTCAATAAAAATGTTTCACTTTATTCCTTAAAGCAATATGTAAATCAAAACTGAAGGTGACATCAGACTTTAAATATGCAAATAAAACACTTACTGTAAAATTACAGACATTTTAAAGCAATCTGATGCAAATTAATCAGTATGCATAATACATATGGAAACCCCATATACATAAATATCCAACAGCACTTCAAGAACATTGTTTAGATTGCTGAAGGTAGAAAATGCCAGCACAATAATCAAATGTGCTGTCAAGGGAGGTGCTGTCATCATCATTCTTGATTATTCTTACTATTGTAAGGTTTTGCATAGGTGGAGGACCAATAGATATTAAGATAATAAAAATTCATGGTCTTGTCAATTACCATTTTTAATGTTATATTTGTTTCACTTATCAGTCTTATTCCTATATATCATTATATCTTTTGCGGGCAGTGCATCAACAAATGATGAAGGAAGAAATCATCATTTTTTAAAATAAATAAATCCACCAACCTATTGCTGAACTTTGCCTTGTCTTGTCTATAAAAAACTAAATCTCACACACAGGCGCGGGCTGGGAGAGGGAAGCCTGGGGGGCACACAGGCGGCTGCATCACATGAAAAGGGATGCGGGCACGTCATTGATGACATCAGATGCGGCTGCAGGGGAAAGTGGTGCATTTTGCATCCGGGGGGCGGCCGGCCGGCCTACCCCCCCGGCCCGAGTAGCGGCCTGACCGAGCGGCCGAGCTGCCCCCCGGGCCAGCCCGCCCCTGCTCACACAGGCCTACAAGACTTCTCCCGTGCTGCTCTTCACCTAGGAAATTACCTACCACACACAATCAGACTTTCCCACAGCCTTCAAATCTTTAGACGCTCTTTGAGAACCCACCCTTAGTTCTCATGTCTGCGTTTATATTGTCTACCCTGTATGTCACTGTTTTATATATGTACTGTGTTCCTGTGTTCCCCACTGTACGGAGATGTGGAGCACTGTGGTGCCTTACAAATCTACAATAATAGTAATAATAGCAATATAAATATATATATATATATATATATATATATATATATATATATATATATATATATATATATAGCCTGATTCATTAAGGCATGCAAAACGAAAGTATTGTGTATTTTATTAAAAATGCATTTAAATTGGGCATATGCACATTCGTATTCAACTTGGAGTGGATGTAAAGAGAAGCCTTAAGTTATGAGGAAAGATTAGCCAGTTTAGGCATGTTTACTTTAGAAAAGAGGCGTCTAAGAGGAGATATGATTACTATGTACAAATACAATCTCAATACAGAGTACTTTCATGGGAATTTTTTACCCCAAGGACCATACACAGGACACGCGGTCACCACCTAAGGTTAGAGGAGAGGAAATTGCACAACCAGCAAAGAAAGGGGTTCTTTACAGTAAGGGCAGTCAAGATATGGAATTCATTGCCAGGGAAGGTTGTAATGGCAGATTCAATAGATATGTTTAAGAAAGGGTTAGACAAATTTTTAGCGGAAAAGTGTATCCAGGGATACAACCGGTAATTAAAATGAAGGATAGTAGTGGATATAGGGTAAGAATAGGACTGCAATAATGGGTCTTGGGGGGATTTTCACAATTGAAACAAATTGACCATTGCTTACTCTGGATCAATTTCAAATATAAGTGCAGGATCACAGGAGATTCAAAATAGGTTGAACTTGATGGACTGCTATCTTTTTAACCTCATCAACTATGTTAAGCCTGTTGTTGAATACGGGTCTAGATGCACTCTGCTCTAATAGACAATACTGCCTAATTCACTAATATGTAAGGCAAAGAAATGAGTTTTCTCCTGGACACAACTATGTTACAATGCAAGGGGTACAAATTAGTTTATTATTTTGCACATAATTTAAATACTGTCTGTTTTTCCATGTAGCACACAAACACTTGATAGTACACTAAAATATAAAATTGTTCTAGGACATGTTCTGCCCCAATTATAAATCTGCCATCACATTTTAAATTTATACCCCTCTCCAATGCAACATGGTTTTGCCAAGGTACAAAGATACTCGTTTTTTTTGCTTTACTTTCCTTAATGAATCAGGTCCCACATTGCAGGATACATCCAATACATATGCAGAATATGAAGTCCCAAAAGAACACGCAGAAAAAATATATATGCAATTAAAGTCACCTGTTCATAATATAGTCATTTATGACAAAAATACAAAAAAAATCTTGATGTCTACTGTATATAAAATGCATTTTTACAGTAGCTCCTGACTTCAAAAACATGTTCTAGCATGCATATGCGACCATCATCACCAGTAATTGACACAAATACCTGCCCTGAAGCTAGTGCAAGTGATGGAACAGAAAAACACGTACCGTGCTACATGAAAAATACAGACAGTATTTAATGTATTTACAATGCTCTTTTATCAGGAAACCTACCTCGCCGGCTGGTGCAGGCTTTTTCTTCATAAAAAAGAAAGATGGGTCACTACGTCCCTGTATTGACTACCGCTATCTCAATCATATAACCATGATGAACTGCTACCCCCTGCCTCTCATCTACGATCTGTTTGACAGTATTAGTGGTACCCGGATTTTTACCAAACTCAATCTTCGGGGAGCTTATAACCTGATTTGAATTCCTGATGGGTGAACGAGTGAAAGACCACCTTCAACATTCAAGATGGCAATTTTGAAAATGTTGTGATGCCTTTTTGCCTCTGTAATGCTCTGGCGGTCTTTCAATTTTTTCCAAGAACTGCTGTACACCTATGTGGTAATTTCTTTGACAAAATTTTAGGATTTTCTCAGAATCTCTCCTCTCATCGCACTCACGTCAAGGAGGTGCTGATCCATTTATGAAAACACAGTTTATACTGCAAACTTGAAAAGTATATCTTCGACGTACCATAGGTCCCATTCCTTGGCTTTCTTGTTTCTGGTGATGGGCTATAGATGGATCTAGCCAAGGTTTTGGCAATCTCCAATTATCCCCAACCTCAAAGTCTTAAGGCCACCCAAAGATTTGTCGGCATTGCAAACTACTATCGGCAATTTATTAAAGGGTTTTCGAACATCATAGCTTCCATCACAGCTTTTACCTGGAGATCTGCCAAACCTAAGTCCTGGCCACCCAATGCCTTCAATACCTTAAAAAAAGGCCTTCTCATCTGCTTCCATGCTGGCTCAACCAGATTAACAACAACCATTTTTCTTGGAAGTGGATGCCTCTTCAGTGGTTATTGGGGCTGTACTCTTTCAGAAGACTACTTCTGACATTCATACATGTGGATACTTCTCAAGAAGATACTCTCCCAGTGAGAGTAATTATGGAATCGCGGTTAAAGAACTTTTAGCTATTAAATCCGCCCTTGAAGAATTGCATCATCTGTTGGACGATGCCTTACATCCTGTAACTGTTTTCACCATTCACAGAAATCTTATCTTTATATGTGAAACTCATTGTCTTAATCCTCAACAGGCCCGCTGGGTATCTTTCTTCTCTCGATTTGACCTGATTCTTAGCTATTGTCCTGGGGCCAAGAATGGTCTAGCTGATGCCTTGTCACACTCTTTTGACAACTCTGATCACCTGATGCATTTCGAGCCTCAACCAATCAGTGACGCTTCCAATATTGTGGCACATACCAGGGCCAGGTTCCGAACCTCTTCTCTTGGATGTTCATTCCTAGAACCCCATTTACGACCTAAAACCTTATATTGAGCTTATTTCGCTAGGAATGTGGGTGTAATAAAAACTACTGTTTTGGTTGTTTGGTACATGGTATTTGTTCCCTGCCTGTTACTTAACCACACTTTCAGATTCTCCTTGTGTACTGCTGCTGTCTGAACGTTACCGAACTGGATTGTTTGAGACCACTCCTTCTGGATATCCCCATGTACCGCTGCTGTCTGAACGTTACCGACTCGGCTAGACCTGACTACCTGACTACTGACTATTCTCTGTAAGTCGCTGGCCGAGTAGGAGGACAGCGACTTGCAAGTCTTCCACAGCAAAACCCATATCTCTTCGCGGGGGTCCCTAGAGAAGACCAGCGGCGCATTAGATATCACATCTCCCACTAGAGTCATGCCAATGCCAGCAGGTACAGTCCAGTACTTCAAGTTGTGACAGGTAGGTTGTCCGCCTTTGCAAAATATGAACACTGCAATATGGTGCATATTACAATGCAAGTGGTGTCATTTTTTTTTAAGTAGTGTAAATAATGGCTGCTTTCATGTCGCACAACTAAGAGTTCAATTTGATCTTAGACATGCCCTATCCTAAATATAAATATGTACACACATTTTAAAGTCACATGGTTTTGCAAAGGTGAAAATTTTCATTTTTTTGATGCTTCGCTTGCCTTAAATGATTAGCCCCCTCCCCCCCTCCCCCCCCAGACTCAAATTTCAGATATTGGAAATTAAAAGTCCCACCATATTAAGTTAGCAGATCACAACATTTGCTTTGCATATTTTTCAAGTGATGATTAATTTATTTTTCTTTGTCCTTCTAGTCACCCTTTATCGAAGACAACACATACCCGTTTCACTCTTGGTTCCAAACACTTCATTTAAACCCACATACCGAGAAGCAATTTGCGCACAACTCAGTGCATATGGCCACCAGATTGGTGTGGAGAGGGCATTGGCCTATTAAAGGCTTGGTTTAGGTGCCTCGGCTGGTCTGGTAGCACTTTTATGTATGTGCAGAGGAAAGCATGAGACATCATTGCTCTGTGTGTGTTCTATAACATCGCCCTGATGAATGGGACTCCATGGGTGGAAGATGCCAAGTTTGCTGGCGAGGAGGTGTAAGATGCAAACCTCAGCCCTCCTGGAATGGTGGAGGCATCCAGCTATAAGCATCATAAGCAAAAAACTTACTTTTCACATAATTAATTGTTAGAAACTTGTATAAATGTAACTTTTAAAGTAAATTAGATAAAAATCAGAGATTTACATTTTTGAAATCTTAAAAATGTGTATTATTCAAACAAACAAAACTACACATGTTCAACAAAAAACGTAACAAATAACATAATTATTTTTGGATCCTCTTGGCATTTTTTGGGACCTGGCTTCTGGTTACCCATGATATGGAAGGCAACAGTGTAGAAGAAGCAGAGGGCATCAGGGCACCAGTGAGTGAGGTGCAACAGACGACATAGTTACCAAAGTGGCTGGTGGGTGTGCAGAGGTGACTGGGGGGTTTGCTGAGGTGGCTGGGGATTTGCATAGGTAGATGGGGGGGCAGAAAAGGTGGATTCTGCTGGAAAGGTGCCTTAAAGGTCAGAAGTTGGTTGAAAAATGGATGCTTGGGTGGACAGAGGTGGTTTGGGAGAAAGAGGGTGGTTTGAGGTGGGCAGAGGGGGCTTGAGAGAAAGTGGTTGCTTGTAGATAGGCAGACGGGGCTTGGGAGAAAAATAGTTTCTTGGAGTGGGCAGAGGTGGCTTTGGAGAAAGAGGTTGCTTAGAGGTGGGCAGAGGGGTCTTAGGAGAAGGATGTGGCAGGGAGGAGGGTAGACATGGTGTGAAAAAAAGTGGCTGAGTAGTGAGAACTTATGTGATGGAATTGGGCAGCATTAAAAAACTGGGGATTATAACTATGGTAAGATGGTGCATGATGATTTGACATGAGGGTCTTATGTGGGTAAATTTGGACAAGTGAGGTATTCTGCTAATGGGGAAGGAGAGAAAACGTGACATTTGGTCAGGATGGTTGGAAGTGACATATTGGGAAACAAAGTCAGTGAGACAGGAAAATATATTTGTGATGTCGGTGAAAGTGTTATTCATTGTAGTGAGGGAAGTGTCCAACTTGTGCTCAATATGGGTGAGGGTAGTCCTCATCTCCTGGATAGTGTTTTTAGGTTTTGTGTTTGAATAATTGGTGAAGGTCTTGATAGAATTCAAGGAGTGTCGTCTGCCGAATGACCCCTGCTTACTCTTCTGTGAGGACACCAGGGTTAAAACTGTATTTCTCTAGGTTTCCGGCCTATTAGGTTCACAGATCACACAGGCAATAAAGAGATAATATCTTTATTTATCAAATGTGTACACACGAAGTAAATGCAGCTGTGCTCCCTAAGGAGAAATATATCCCCCCACCAAATATAAAAAAGTGTCAGTAACTTCACCAGTGTCAACAAAATCCCCAATGAAGTCCCCAGAAGTTTACCTCACAGCTCAGGGTCCTAACAGTCACCAACTCCTGTCAACAAACTCCCCAGTTGAACAATCAAGGTGGGCCAGGTGGGCCTGATTGTTGGGTCTGTGTCCTTGCTGATCCCGGTCGCTTGGTGAAATCTCTACCCGCTTGGTAGGACTAAGTATAAGTCTATCTATGGATGTAGGCTCACTAATTCCCCAGAATCTATTAGTATATTCCAATGGAGTGATGACAAATCAGTCCCAAAGATACAGCACCCAATCTGACAAAGCAGGTTCCTGGTTTAAACGATCTCCACTGTCATTGATAGAGTACGACTATTCAACATCAATCCAAGTCCTTCTCCAAGGAATTCCCACAGCAACAATCCCCATGTCCCTCCAGTGTTCCCTTTTTAACTCCATTAAAAATCCCCGGTCCTTGCCCCTTCCCTGGGTCAACCCTCAGGCCATGATGCCTTTTCATTGGTGGAGGCAGGACTCTGGGTGGTAACAGGGTTGGAGGTAGAATATGATCTCAGCATTAGCCCACCTGCTTCACTGCCATCAAGTCTAGTTTTGGAATGTGCTAGAACAATGGTCAGTCAATAATCAAAACTACCTCCTGTTCTTAACCCCTTCCACTACTTTGTAACTTGTCATAGTCCCCAGCTCTACCATACTTCCCGTGGGCAGCCTCCTCCTCCCTCTTTGGTCAAAAAACAATGCTGGATCTGGCCACCGGGCAGCATTTAACATACTGGGTGGGCCAATGTAGCCCAATTGGCCAACCGACTGACAGACCGGGTTGGCACGATATTCCCATTGTGGTGCCCAGTATCGACACATGTTCAATCTTTGCCTTTTCCAAATCATGGGTGTCGTGAACATAGAGAACTTAAAGTTATTTATAATGCTTAATCCATCACATAATTGTGGGGAATAATGCCTAAATCATAACTGCAGTGTAAATATGGTATATCAATTGAATCCATTGAAAAGTTGAGCTACTGAAGTGTAAAATGTGAAGTCTGAAAATTTCTTGTATGTGTATTTGATGGCTCTTCCCATCCCTGTGTTAGAAGATAGCAGTGTCACCTGTGGCAGCTTCAAAGGGTCCCTGCTGGGAGCTATATTCGGACACAAGTTTTTTGGACACCTGAATAGACTTTGTGGGGCCGGTCACAGCTTGAGATCATTGTAGACAAAGACAGCATTGAAGACTACCGATATAGATATATAGAAATATGAACTTCACAAGTATATGTCCTCATAGTTCATATTTTTAGAAATATGTGTGCCACTCCATACTGGGGCGCATAAATCACACCAGGGTTGTGGATGACAGGTACTGCGGTATCCAAGAACAGCTAAAATCACTTGTCTGTGGGAAAGGTATGTCACATTGTCATAATTCCATCATGTTTGGTAGTTAAATGTGCGGGATATTATAACCGATTTATTGAAGGGGACGTTATGTCTCTATGATATATCTGTAAGGTATTACCAAAGGTCAACACTTTTTGGAATATTTGTGAGCAAACTATAGTGACACCCAGAGGACATCTCTGTGCCCCTATTAGCATTAACACTGCTCCTGTGAAGACCATCTCATTTCATTTGGCTTAAAAAAAACTTGTGTTGGGAAGGGGAAAATTGTCAGTTTCTTGGGTATCAATCTAATTGAAGGACTGTCCATCTTTTCTGCTTACTCCCAGGCATACACATTATTATACGTAAGTGATGCTCTGTACTTTCATCCCATTTGTTTTTATAACTGTTTGCATTTTTTAATTTGTCTGTCAAATCTTTATCAAATAGTTTTTTTATTACCTGCAAGCATAGTACCTTTTGTATATTAAATCTAACAATTTAATATTTCTGGCATTATTGCTCTAAATGAATCCATTGCCTGTGTAGAAGAGATAAGATTGCTTGACTATGCTAAGACCTTTCATTGCTGAGGTGTGAATTGTGAATACATTTGTATACCAAGCCAAGTGTGTGCCTACATGTATATTTGTGTCATAGAGCCTTGAGTGGTTAAGGGTTAACCCTTTGATTGTTGGTGCCTTGCTAACTGTGTGTAACAAGGAGTGCTCATTGTGTGCCAGTGTGGGACAGGATATTGGCTTCCTATTGCCCGTATTCAATAGGTCGTGGCTAAACCAAAATTGGTGTGGTTGTGTGAGCGCTGTTTGGGGCGATTCGGCAAATCTGTAGCCTTAGAGAAAGAGGTGAGTGTGCGATTTGGGCTGGAATCAGTATGTTCCCTTACACTAAACACTTCCAAGTCACGAGTGTGCAAAGTACGGTTTTGTGACTGGTAAAGGCAGTTAGGATAGGTTTTCCTGACAAAATAGAGGTGATATATTGTCTGACTGTGTGAATATATGATAAGATATTAAATCAAGGAGTAGCTAGATGGGCTTATCTCTGACAATGGGCCTCCCACATCCTGAATATCCTCTGGATATGCCTCCTCACCTTTAAAAAGTGTAAAAAACAAAATGAAGGTTAAACACTAACATACAACCATCTGCTTTATATTAATCAATGTCATTAAGATGTTGAATAATTGCTTGCAACACAATTTTTTGTGTATCTATGGTGAAATATTACCCCCAAATTTTGTGATCAAAATGAAAAATTGCTGTATCAAACACCAGATATATATATATATATATATATATATATATATATATATATATATATATATATATACACATATATATATATATGCACGGGAGTATTCTGACCGGGAGGCATCTGCCCAGGAGGACGTGGCCTTCAAATCTTCCCCCCTTCTTTTGGAGCAGCCAAGAGAGGAGTCAGAGGAGGAACCCAAGGATCTTGTGGAAGAAAGTAGGTATTTTGGTGTTATAATGTAGTAAAATTATAAAATCTTCATTAGTAAGCATAAAAGCGTTGTCCATCAAAATCTTTTTTTTTTCCAAAATGCCATTTAATCTAGACCTGGTGAGCTTATCATTCCACAAGTGTCTGCCAACATGGACCCAATATGTTTTTTTTGCAAAGCAACTAACCCCATACCGAATATATATCTGCACGTCCCTCCAAAAATTAATAGTCCTAGCAAATACTTGTTCAGCCTAACATGAACCTTGCAGAGACTTTCACTTAATGTACCACTTCTGAACTCTGCTGAGCTTGGAAAATGTGAGCACGAAATACACCCATAGAGCTAAGATATGTTTTAAAAATGTCGTAAAACCGTGATAGTAAAATATTTTTTTTCTTTTCTTTTTCCAGCTGACAAACAAATCCCACCCGCACAAGTTGCCATCCCCCACTCCCTCGTTGGCATTTTCTGCCCATGTGTTGTTACAAAATATCTAAAAATATTTTTAAAAATCAAAAATGTTAGACTTTTAGAAAAATATTATTTTATGCCAATTTTTGTTTTATTTTTTGTTGTTTATATTTAACCCAAAATTGAAGTTATAAAAAAGTTATTTGTTTGAAAAAAAATGGTGTGTTCTTGATAAGGAAAATTTGTACTGATATATATTTGTACCATAATAAAGGGACATTTGGAACATAACTAAATATATGAAATACATTTGTCCCTTTTGACTGGCATTAACTAGAACACAGTTTCTAGCATAATAAAATCTGTGATAAGGGGTCAAGGGATAAAAAGTACAAAAACTCATCCCCTATTAGTGTTAGAAACGAGGTACAGTTTGTCTGGGTGAAAATTGTTTTCTTTCCTCACACAATGTATGACAGCACAGCCGATATAATCACACAGTGTATGGCAGCACAGCCATTCTCCCGTTATGCCCCCACAGTATGTGGCAGTACGGCCTTTCTCCCGCTATCATCATATATGCCTTTTTCATAACAGGCAATATCATACAATTAGCATACATATTGCATCAAACATACAAAGGGTTAATGAGCAGTGTTAGAAAGAAATTATGATAATATCCATTATAATAAAACATAAATGTAAAGAAGGAATTGCAGACCTGTGCTTCCCACTATGAGTCAGCAATACAAATGCATATTGTACTCAAACATACATCTGCAGGTGAATTTATTAGATGGACAAATATTGACACAGTCCTTTGTGCGCCAGTTTTTAAATCATGTAATTGATTTGGCTATAGTAACCAATCAGATTCTAGCTTTGATTTAGTGCATTATACAAAATGACAACTAGCATCTTATTGGTTGCTATAGGCAACATCTCCACTTTTTCAAACCCGCAGTTTAGTAAATATACCCCTTAGTATCGTATTCCTCATGGAACGTTTCTTTAGAACCACTGCTTGTTTAAAACGGACGTGTATATATCCAATGAACGTGCGTATTTATAAAATGCTCATTACGTTCGATTTGCGTTTTTTAATGAACCAGGCCCAGTGTATCCAACCTCATTTAAAGAAACCACCAAAGAATCCAAAAGACCTACATTTTGTGGGCATCAAATATTTCAAGAAAGACTGGAGAGGAGGCAACTTTTTAGAAAATATCTCCAAAACTGAAGCCAAATAGATTTATGATTTAAAAACACTCTCACCATCAGGTCTAAATCTTGACTTTGATCATTCCTGACACAATAATGTTTTAGCTACACTTGCAATTTTCATTTTGAGCAGACAATGTGTTTTTTATTTTTATTTATATATATTTTTAATTTATATATTTTATTTTGTTTCATTTTATCTTGTTTTTTCTTTTAAATAATTTCCCCATTAGAGTCACATTATATTGCATTGTCACATTGTTTTATATCAATAAAGATTTTTAAACATTTTTCACTATAGGATGCCTTTTAGTGCCCTCTTTTTTTACATACTTTCACCCTTTTTGTCTGCATCTGCTTCCATACACCCTCTTTCACGCTACACGTGTGTCCCAATGACACCACAAAGCCAGCCATCTACAAGGGAAAACTTCAGCAAGAGGCAGAAGATGGAGAAGGCTGAAAAGATGTGGTAGGGAGAATCTTTATGGTAAGATTCAACCCACTATATCTAAAACGTAATTCACTGCATAATAAAAGCTTTAAATATTGTCTGCTCACATTTTTATATAAACATTGTGGGATTGATTCATTAGGGCATGTATCTGCTGATTTTGAGCGTATTATACTCAATTTCACTCATGTTCAGAACCGACAGATACGGTTGGCAAAACAGCCCTTTTCCACGCTCTAACATACGGAAAGGGCACTTAGTAAAGCCTATGATAAAGGAAGTGATTAGGGTGGGGATGGGACGTGTGGCCTTAGGCAATGTACAGTGTGCGTGTGCCAAACTCAAATGATCGTAGCCACGGCTCTAGATAGCCGTAAGGCCGTGGAAGTAATTCCCATTTTGGTCGTAAGTCGTGCTCCAGCTATGGGGCTAGTTTAACTTAGCCAGCAAAGTTAAACTAGCTGCCATGGAAAACCTCTACAGTATAAATAGAGCTTGGGCTAGATTTACTAAAGGGTGATTTGATGAAACCGACAGCTTTCGGACGTTTTTCCGGTGATTTTAAAATTTACTAAAGGCCAAACCGCCATTAAAATGGTCAGAATTGATATTGTTCAAAACCACCACTTTACAAATCGTCATTCTGATTTTAACAATGATAAACATACAAACAGGCGGATTTACTAAGCTGGGGTTTGCAAATCCACTGCAAAACTACCATCCAAACAGCCAAAATTAAAAAAATGTGGTTGTGATAGGCGAGATTGCTCAAACTGCATGTTGTTTGAGCTATCTGGCCATTCAGAACATAAGAGGAAGCACCAATGACATATAGATTTTGGGGGTAATCATTATTTATTGATTAATGGGCAAAATTCCATAATTCCATAACTTTGACCCATAATTAACTTATGGGTCAAAGTTTATTTTTCATTATCTTATTGGGGGGATAATATTATTGAATTATATTATGGGAGAAATATGAATATATCATTATATTAACTGGGCAATACTGTTTGTTAATGGTGGATATAATCATTTATGATGCACAATCTGGCATTTCATAGTGCCCCAAAAAATAATTATACCATAATTTGGTCCCCATAACAGACTGCTAAACATGGAATATATTTTTAATTTTATTGCAAGTCTCAGAGAGTCATCTAATACTTTAATCCTATGTACACAACTTGGACTGGGACACTTGACCTGAAATTTTTATATGGTGAGCACTCATATTGTTTGGATAGAAAAGATCATTGGGAAAGGAATTTTTTTTTTTTTAATACTGATCAATGTCTAAACAAATTCAAGTATTATATTATTCACTGGTGCCGGTTTTCAATGTTTTATATATATATATATCTTGTGGCAAAACCCCGCTACTGCTGAAGCACACACAAACAACTTCTTTCTTTGGATGCAGTTTTAATGGCAGAATGGTAAATGTTTTGACACCATACAGATTTAACACTGTTTCTTGAGACCATAAACACTAGCTAGACATGGACCAGCTCCCTAAAAAAAAACAGCCAGCTTCTCCTGACTAATGAGGCAAGCAAGCTTTTATAGAAGACACTCCTCCCACAGCCCTAGCTTGATGGGCAGGTGACACACCCAACTCCCCTTTAAAAGAGGAAACTCCCATCAGTGCTCTGTTTGCTCTGACATAAACACACCCTGTAAGTTTTCTGTGAGGAGGACACTACAATCTAGGTGCATTATTGTATGAATGTTTTGCCCTGCTTGCATACTTTCTCTGCATAGTGCCAGCTAAATGCCTCCCTTTGTTACAATATTATATATTTCCATACATACATACACACTTTCAGAAAATGGTTAACTGTTCTGTCTCAATAACATTGGCAATGACAGATTTGCTGACCTTATAAAGTTCACTTTGTTACTTGTTGCTTTGTTGCAGTGTGTCCCAGAATTCAAAATTGTATTGAAAACTTTATTAGACAGCCTGAAATTTACTATATAAATTAAGAGATAGAGTTAACAAATACGCATAATTAAAGCACATTCATGTTATCGTGTGTCTACATATCATCCTCTTGTTATTTACTGTTTTAAAACAGGGTTTTTGTATAGAAATTGCAACAGCTACAAGTTATTTTCTACTGAATGTCAGTGGGAAAATATATGTGACCTACATTGCATGTTATACAAACTACTGATATATTATAAGGTTTTTGTTTTAATAATATCTGTACCGTATTCCTACATAATACTGCATTCTTTCAACATGTAAGAGTTAAATGGTGTAAGTTAAATGGAGCAGAAACATGTAAACACATTACTTGATGGATGATAACAGGAACTAAGGAGTAGAGTATTAAACATAAAATAGCTACATTTTGACATATCCTATCAGGAAAAAACAATTCAGTAAGGAAGAGCTATCAAAAGAAAAGGAGCACAGACAAGAGTCTTGCAAGTAAAGATAAAAAAAACTATACCACAGGCAAAACAGTTAAAACATCCATAAGCGTGATTCTTCAATCAGCCACTTTATTAGGAATATTAAAATGACTGTTCAGGGCCAGAGACTCACAAATAAGTACATTGCTTTGTCTTCAAAGTCCTTTTGTAACACAAGAAATGAAACAAGGAAATGCCTGTTTTATACACAATAGGATTCAAACACCTCTGCTGGTAATAGAAGAAATACGAAGAAGATACAATTAAAGAAACAATAATTACATTATCTGTCCATTATTCAGTTTTCATTATGAAATGTCTACTTAGTCCTCTAAGGTGCAAGCTAACCAAGAGACAATGCTTAGGACAACTACTTTCATTATAGGAATTTAGTAGGTGTACTTAGTTTCCAAAATGTGTAATCCTAATCATCATTTAATGGCTTATTCATTCTTGTAGGTGTTTTACATATATTTTATAGTTATAATGCATTAAAATGGCCACAATTAGTAAGTTTATGGCCCATACACTTTTCCGTACTATGCATGTGCACTAAAAATGCGTCCATATATTGATTTTTGTACAACCTAGATTTGTGTCCCTTTATGCCTAGAGAGACTAAATCAGTGATGGGCAAACTATGGCCCGCGGGCCGCATCCGGCCCACTTAGAGGTTCTATCCGGCCCGCCAAAATTTAAAAAAATTTCATTAAAATGTGCATAAAATTATTAGGGCCTGTGTGTCAGAACCTTCATTTTTATGCCTTCCCAGATATTTTCTCCATTACACTTCATCCTCCTTCCTAAAAGGACACTTTGTATGTCAATCACTCAAACACCTGCCCTCCCCCTAATGTCTGAAAGTCATGTGAGAAGAGATGGGCTGGGCCATATACTAAGGCGGATTTCGATTGGCTACTGTGTTGTCAGTTAGTGGCTCACCAGAAAGCTGGATCTGCAACAACCTGCTGAAATAAGTGCTGTGTTTGTACAATCGCTGCACTTATAGAGGTAACACTGCTATATAACACCCTCCCGTCCCATTCAAAAATTTTGTATTATATATTTTGATATTTGAGTGTTTTAATAAATTATATTGGCCCGCCTAAAGTTTTTCTTTTTTTATTTAGACCGCTCATGAAAAAGTTTGCCCATCACTGGACTAAATGGAGGTGGTCAGGGGCGGGTGATTATAAGCTGAGAACAGTAAAGACATGTTTACATAAACGCACTATAATAAGACATGGCCGCATGCCCAGATACAAGTCAAGAGAAGCTTATCTCTTGTGAGTACTGGAGGGCACATTCAAAGATATGTGATTATGATGATGACCATCAACACCACTATCTAGCTGCTTCTGATTGCCTACTTGCATATTGATCTCTCCATCCAATAGTACTTAGTTCATTAGCATTGTAGATATATTATATGAAGTCATGGCCTTCTGTTTGCATTACTTGTCATTTCCATTTGAACTACTGCAGGCAAGTAGATTGCCTTTGGATATTTACAGCTCTACACAACGTATTTGGAGGTAGCATGGTATTTAGTTTAAATGATTGGATAATTGACTGATTTTGACCATCTTTGGTATGATGTAAGTATCAGGTCCACTTGCACTGCAGAATTTTGAAACATCAGAAGCATTTTGATATATTTTCTTTAACCACAATGATTTGAAATTAGTATGGAACTATGCACAATTTCATCAAAAAGTTTGGGTTTTATGCTGTAGTCAGACAGATTCTGCTGTAATATTTTATGATTGTTACATAAATGTATCATATCCATAGTATATATGCTGAATAAGGACAATTACTATTTTTCTTTAAGTTAAAATTTTATTTTACTGTAGAGATTAGATTGAAAGTTCATCTTGTCACATACTAAAACTGTCAACCATCTGCTCGATCATTGAGGCTTGTCCTTAGGACTTGTCCTGTGCTTTGCCTATCTTCTTTGTTCTATAACTTAGCCATTTGATCTGTTGCTATTTCAGTCTGTTGTTCTGTTACTTATATACTGCCTCTGTAAAATTGAAATTACCATATAATTTGTATTGCTTATTTATTATACAGTTATCTATGGAGAATATGTAGTCATTTGCATCAGTCCCTGTTCCATTGAAGCTTACAGTCTATATTCTTTATTATACATGTAAATTTTGTCATAAGCCAATTAACATACCAGTATATTTTGGACTTTGGAAGGAAAATGGAGCACCCAGAGAGAACATGAGTAGAAAATGTAAACTCCACCATATAGGGCCCTTGTCAGAATCAACCATATGACCTCAGCGATGTAAGGCAACAATGTTGATCACTGGTCTGTCATGCTGTCCTAATAATTTACAGTAAAATTACTTAAAAATTCAAATCCAGTTCAAAATTTGATTGAATTTCAGTGCTTCAAAGGCGACCAAACATTTTTATGGTACAATTGTCTATAGACGTACATTTGAATTATGCTACCGTTAACCTTCACCATTTACATTCAAAGATTACAGGTTGTGGTTTGTGATAATTGTACATGATAAAATGTGTGCTGTTATCTTTTAAAATAATTTTTAAAAAAGTATTTTTTTCATTAAATAAAACGTATATTAATTGTTAGGAACCCCTCCAGCCGGTACAACAAAACCCGGAGTCTGCTCCGAAAGCCTGGTGTTCACTGGGGCCCCTAGTAGTGGGGACAGACTTGGCCGCAGACTAACAGAGGGTCGAGAGTTGTATACTGGCTAAGGAGAACCCAGGAATAGAGTGTTATGGCGGACAGCAGCGTGGGGTCCAGGCAGAGTCGGTGCCGGCAGCAGACAGCGTATCCACAGAACAACCAAGGTCAGAGGTCACAGGCACAGGTTTGGAGTCCAGGGACAGGCGAAAGATCAGGGTCACTAGCAGAGAATCAGAATCCGGGATCAGGCATTAGATCAGGGTCAGAGGCACAGGTTCAGAATCCAGGAACAGGCAAGGGTCATACACAGAAAATAAATCTTAGGTTAAACACCAAACACAGGGACAAAGTAGCAGACAGCAGTACTGAAACAGGACGCTATAACCGGCAGTGAGGCTCAGATCTCACTGCCTTAAAAAGTACTAAGAGCCAATCAGGACAGAGGAGGATAGGGCTGACAATCAGCCTCAGGAGCAGCTAATTAATTACTAGCTAGAACTAGCATGGGTAATAACATAACCAGGAAGCATGTATAAAAATATAAGTGAACCAGTTTAAATCATATGAGAGATCCCCTGGTGTTGGAGGCTGTCCCTACACCCTCCTACATCTATGCCACAAGGATAATAACAGTGCACAGAAACTAAAACACACGCCCGGCTGCTAGTTCATGCCAGGATTCGGCGTACTGCCACGGCTCGTGACATTAATATTGTTTTCAATCGAACTGCAAGAGCAGAAGGCAAACAAAAACAATATGTAAAAACTAGATTCAATAAAATGTTTAAACTGCAAATAGCAAAATTCTCTTGACATATATCGAATTGAATACTTAGGAGGTGATTTGCATATGACGCAGTGCAAAATCTTCTTATGTAACATAATGTCTGGAAACGGGGCAGAGTTGCCATCAGTCGATAAGAGGAGTCCAGTATAGTTAAGTTCTATGCTAACTGCAGTCTGTGTCTAGTATTGCAGACCCTTGCAAAAATTAGAATTCATATTGCAGAATGTAATTATAAAAATGAAGTAAAAAGGTGAAGAAAAAGCATTTGTAGTTGAGTTACTTGCTTCTGGGCCAGTACACAGTCATTTCTACTACACAAAACACTTGAATATTGAAATCTGCAAGGCAAATCACAATGTACAGGTTTAAATAGAGATACTTTGGCACAAATACATTTTTTGGCATTATATATTGTAGAGATGATCAAATAAGAGACTCCTTATTCCAGGCTTCTTAAGCAGTCCACAAGCCCTAGTTATTGTCTGGCTGCTAGTCAGCATTGTAAGCTCCACCCAACAGATCCCACAACCCTTTTACTCACAATCACACACCACAGCCATCACACCCACATCATAGTCTCCCTCCTCAAGGTAACATCAGAATCAATAACGCTATCTGCACCTTTCCCTGCTGGACCTATTTTGGTCACCTTTTCCAATATATATATATATATATATATATATATATATATATATATATATATATATATATTCTATTGTGTATATAAATAACTACTTCTACATTTTTCAGTGATGTGGGCTGTTTCCTTCAGACAGGGGCAAGGGTATCAGTATAGACCATGCAATATCATCCAACAGGTTTCATCCATATATCTAGATATATGGATGAGGTATACAGAGACCACTGCTGTTGTTTACAGATTTCATGTAAGTGCATTTCAGTTTTGGTGTAAAAGGAGTATTTTATAGTTTCACAGTGATCTTCCTCATTTCTTTCTATTTATGCATTTACCCTCACTGAGTTCACCTGCAATTTAACCACCTATGAGCAGAGAGCTGCAGGTCAGCTAACTAACACACACAGAAAGTAGCTGAACAGTGAGATCACAAGCAGGGAATTGGAGTAAGCACGGCCGGAGCTACAGCACATTAAGTTAGAGCCAGCAGTCACTACGCGCATTATCCTCGCCACAAGGTAATTCATCTACCAAAAAGCATTTAAGGGGTGGAGGCTGGATCAACATTGCTGATTTGTTTATGTACTGTATCAGCATTTGAACAGTTTGTCAGCAATTCATTGGGAATTTGGGCGTTTTTCTCCTCCGTTCTAAGAATCAAGTTTCTATATTTATATTTATCTCACTGTGTTTTTTTTTTGTGTGCTTATACATTATTCATCTTTCCTATATATCTTGTCCCCTTGTTGAGCACCAATTGTATTTTTTCATTTGTCTGCAAAATTTAAAATTACGACTTTTGCATACCTGGAAAACAAAAGTGTCCTTACCCTTATATTTATACAACTCTATTTTGTGACACATGTATCTTAGGAAATGTGCAATTTTAAATCTAACATACAAAAACATTAAGTGCAGAAATGTGACATCATCATCATCAACTCAGAAACCTGCTCTAGATTCATTGGAGGTTTAAAGAAAAACCTCCTGAAAAACATATTTTAAAGGTATTGTCGTAAATGAATCTCTAAGGAGTGTGTTTGACTTGACCTTTAACGGCTCTACTGTAATGAACAAGAAAGCTGCTAACCTGCCTTCCCAAGCACAGGGCTACAAATATTATGTTAAGTTTTCTGTGTGATGTCATCATTTACATCATTAATGTTGTAATATGTCATATGCTTTTATGAATAATGTCATCAGAAAATCCAGAAGGAAGAGAGGGAAGGAAGGACAGGAAGAAAAAAAAAAGAAGGGAAGAAAAAAGAAGGAAGGAAGAGATGGAAGAGAAGACAGTTTACACCTCTGCAGAGCTGTTTGTTTAGATAAATAAAGCCATCTCCAGGGTGGCTTTGAAGGGCCTGTTAATGCTTCCTCAGAGTTATGCTAGCAAACCCAGGATAGGTTACAATAGTGGTTTTAGCAAAGTTTCTTTTACATTGATGAGCAGGGGTCCTTGTGAACATTTCCTCATTACACAAATTGGGAATAGGAATACTTTTCTAAACTGTGCAACCATTACTACCATTTGTAGAACGGTGGAAGAAGGCTACCTGCACTCTTCAGCACTGAGACTGGTTGAGTTAATAAATGATGGGTCAACACTATATTTTCTACCTTGTCCTACCCTCTTTTAAAGCACTCATGTCTGCTCTCATGAGCATAATTAGAATGGGCTCCATGGTGCTAATTTTTTCAAAATCATGCTAACCTGCCCTGGTTTCTTAAGGGATTGGCTATACAAACCCTAAGGTAAGCCATGCTGCTCTCCTTTTCAGTAATTTTAAATATTACCATCAACTGGAACAAAAGTACTATGAGAGGTAAATCCTTTCCTCAATGTGCCTACTAGTTTACAAGAGAACATTTGAGTTCAAGTAACAGTAAAAATTACGAGAAATGTCCACCATATAGTATAGTTTTACTGCATAAACCCAGGAAAATAGCCCTTCAATTACATTAAAAAAAGAAGTCTGAAGTTTGCTATAGCCAATAATTTCATTTTGCCATTCAGTTTTGTTTAAATTATAAAAGAAAGTTTATCTTGTTTGAAAATAAAATGCATGGGAAGATGTAGATAAAGTATGGTTCAGAAACCTGAATATATCAGTCTATAATGAATAGTGAAGGCTTTACTAAGGACAACCTATAATGTATTGAGAGAATAATGACAAAATAAGTAAACAAAGGTATTTACTAGACAAATATGATGCCAATAGTGAAAAACCTGCATTTGGAGAGGAGTCGGTTCAGCAGACAATGACACAAGTACAAAGAACATTTAGCAAGAAAATATCACCCTTGAACAATCAGTATGCTGAAATGGCAATTCCAATCCCTGTATACTAATTCTCTAAAGCACCTATGGGATAAAATGCTTGAGAACCCATACATTTTTGTGAGAACTTGGGATTTTGTATCTAGAGAGAAGCACACCAAAAGAGGCATAGATGCAAACCAAAGAGAGTTTATCCCACCTGATTACACTGAGGTGTTTGACACTGTAGGCAAAATGCTGAGGTTACTGCTGAGTACATGAAGTGTGGAGGTTTGGTAATGTACAACAGAGTTTGCAGGTACTGTCTTGGCAGCACATATTGTGTATTAAGGTACCCGAAGGTGTAGGCACTATTTGGACAGGGTGTAGCATACAATATGGTACATGGATGTGTTGACACTGTTTGAATAGTCCATAGCATGCAATAAGGTACACAAATGTGTTGGCATTGTTTGAACAACATGTAGCATGCAATAAGGCAAACAGAGGTGTTGACACTGGTTTAAAAGGACATAGCATGCAATGAGGTACATGGATGTTTTACACTAATTGAACAGCATGTAGCATGCAAAATGGTACATGGAGGTATTGGCACTGGTTGAAAAGATCATGGTGTGTAATGAGGTACAAGGAAGTGTGGCACTGGTTGAATAGCGTGTAGCACGTAATGAGGTACATGGATGTATTGGCACTGTTGAACAGCATGTAGCATGCAAAAAAGTACATAGAGAATTAGCACTAGTTGGACAGCTCATAGCGTGTAATGAGGTACAAGGAAGTGTTGTCACTTTTAAAGCAGCAAATAAATGGATGTAACAGAGTATATTGCAGTGACCCTATAGAACAATGATAGCAGGTGTAGCGGAGTACACAAACACAGATGACAATAGCTAGCAGCCAAATACATTGGCGCTAAGTCTAATAATCCCACCAGACTTTGCTCTGTGAGGACAGAGATCAGAGTTGGTTCCCTCCATAAAAGCAGCAGAGTGCTTAGCTGGTAGGAGGACTTTGTCAAAAACACAGCATATGGAAAGGAAGGTATGTTTGATCTGCTGTCATGGAGGCTGGATACAAGATTTGAAAATACACAAATAGCTGCTATATTTGTTCCTGATATAGTACTGGAGTGGGAGTATCGAAGTTGGACACAATTGATACTCAGGCACTGAGTAGATTCTTATAGTGGCTGGTTGTTTGGTGATTCCTTGAATGTGTCATCAGTACTGAAAGTTAGTGGGAGAGGTGTTATGTCATCTCTGAACCCAGCTGTTAAGGATTCTAATTGGAAAGGCCAGCAATAAGTGGCCTATTGAGTGTTTCAGGCAGACCAGTGATGTCTTAGAATACTGGTACTGACAATCTTCCAATGTCAATGTACTTAAATTTGTTTTGCTGAAATTTGGGTCCAAGTGCGATTTAAAATAATTTAGAGCTTAATAAACACTAAGCTTCAATAATTAGCATCAGTTATTGAGTCCACATTTGCTGCAGCCAATGCTTGTACATAACTATTTCATTTATTTTCATAATTTTGACTAGTTGCCCCATCTTCATTTTGTGCTAATTTGCTTTAGAATAGAGGCAAACAATCCCAACAAAATATGTTACTTATGGCACATACATGGCACATGATTTATTTATTTATCAACTGTCAAATGGTCAAACTTGAAATTTAGAAGTGGCATTAAGAAAAATAGGAATGAATGGATTTTGGATTGTTGTGTGGTCATTTTGTATAAAACATTGTATACTGGCAAGGTTACAGATAGTACTTAATTTTTCTTATTTATCTATTAATCCTAATTGTATATAGTCTATTATAATGGGGCTTTTTTATAAAAGGGTTCCAAAGCTATCAGTAGGATCTGAAAATGGTGTTATCATTTACTTGGAAGACAACAAACAAGTATTCTATAAGGAATACATTTTATTGAGGAAACAGATTATAAAAAAAACAATATTTATGATATGACATTATCACTCACCCCCTGTTTCCAACCGGTAACAATTTCCAACCATTCATTGGACTTGATGGGAAGATTTTTGAATCTGTTGATAAGTATGATTGGAGCTTAAATTGACATTATCAAGCCTTTGAAGGATGTCCCTCTAAGTTTACGTTTCAGCTCAGCATTCAGTTGTATCTTTTGGCTAAATATATAGCCATTTCAAATAAAAATGTTTTTTATGTTATTTAATATATTTTTGAAGGAGGCGTCTTACATTATTTTAAAATATTTTTTTCAAATATTCACTGGTCAGAGATCTTAAACTTTTCACAAAGATGAAAATACCCCCATTACCATCATGGTAGTTTGCTTTGTCCACAGTTAGCGTTAGAATGAGTCCTGACATCCAAATGGGAACAAGTTGTTATTCCCAGAATAGCACAGTACAGTGGAGTTAGGAATATCGCTTGTCACTTTAGTATTGAATCTAACAGATGACTGTTCAAACCATCCTTGAAATCAACCGAATATCCTTGGTGCTCATAAATGAGTCTGAAAAAAATACATTTTTTATTGCATTATTTTATTGCACTATGACTATATGCTATTTGCACTGAATACCAGTATTAGTGCAATAAAACAGAGAGGATCATGTTAGTACATTAACTAGCTTTATCACTC
This sequence comes from Mixophyes fleayi, assembly GCF_038048845.1. Classification (NCBI taxonomy): domain Eukaryota; kingdom Metazoa; phylum Chordata; class Amphibia; order Anura; family Limnodynastidae; genus Mixophyes; species Mixophyes fleayi. The sequence goes on from NC_134410.1 coordinate 55,086,724, forward strand.
ATTCAGAACATCACTGTTTTAGTAAACTATGAATGTTTTGTACTAGCTGCGTGGAATAGTTGTTGTCATTTTTTTTATATTTGTGTTGTTTCTTTGATACAATGCTTATTATAGCTATTTCTTGAATAATCAAACACAATGGTCAATTGCTATATTAAGCAGTTTATTTGGTAGTTATATAACTCGTATTTGGAGTTCAAATAGTGGAGAACCTCGGTACAACAATGATAAATCATCGTCATTATGTTCTATCATGATTGTTTTTCACTTCTAAGGGTTGTGCCCTGCAGTGTTTTATTTTCATTATATACAGCTGACTTATTGCTTTTCTTACATAAATCATTTTCCTGCAACCAAATAACATGGTATCTGAGCGATGCCATATATATACATTTTGTATGGACTCTAATGAAGGACAAATTACAAAAGAAAGTCAAATACAAATATGCACAATTTAATATATTGTAGTACAGCACCAGAGTTTGGAATGAAAGCTCATATATGATACAATTGGCTATTCTAAATAGTTTTTATGAAACAACAATTATTGGATATGAATGTTTATAGGAGCTGGTTGCAGTCAGTACAGATCCAAATAAATTATGCTATGACTGCACTAATTAATGTGTAAAAATAACTGAATAGACTTGTATTATAGGACAGAACTGTTTAATGTGTTGTCCACAGGTCAGACACATCTTAACTTAATTGTATAAAATTATTTAATAATTAAATAGGACGGTAACATAAGGTCAAGAGTGTAAAAATACAATAGAAACACAATTATTCAGAGTACATTTTATTATCAATGTATACACAATGAGAAAAAGCAGCTATGTCTGTTTAAAACAAAAAACAGCAACCACAAAGGAAAACCTTATATTAAAATGAGCATGGTTCTGAATCAAGGAATCTGAATCAATTACAGTAACGAGGGTTTCTTAGGCACCATTTCCATTCCATATAATTTATTATGTTATTGCAACATTTCATTTTTCAATAACTTAGTTTATTTCCAATATTAAAATAGCAATAGTCTATTAAATAATTGTCTAGGGCATCGTTGGGATAACTACAGTATGAATAGGCATGCTAGGTCTCACTATGCTACAAAGCTAATTCTACTTCTTACTGTCAACCAGAGTTCCAATATTGATCGACATTGCACCACAGTGTTGCTAAACTCCCTGGCTTTTGTGGTCACAGATGAATGGGAAGACAGCGAGCCCAAAAATTAGCTGCAGAGAAGAAGGCGAGAGCACTGAATAAAGATAGCATCATGTTAACCATTGACCCAGCATCTCCTTTTTCAAATTCAGAACTATTCCTTTTCTTGTACTTCAGGAGGGGTTTCTTGTAACCTCTCCTGATATGAGTAGACACCAGGTTCTAGTGACTGCAGCACATACTATAAAATCCCTCCTCTATTCTCTATAGAGGCAGGTGGTTCTCCTGGACCCAACATTGCTAAAGTAATTAAAGCAATAGGCAGACTACTTTCTGTTAAACTACCCTTATGATTTCAAGACTGAGATTACAAAACTGCAAAATGAAATGCAATGCTTGAGAGAACCTATATGTCAAGTTGAAAGGAGGGTAGAAGAATTAGAAGCTCACATAGAAACAATATAAAATAGCATATCAAAAATCCTAGAATAGATGTGCAGGATACTCATACCAGAGGAAACGGGATATTCAGATTGTATAAGATCTAATGTTCTCCGCAGGATAGGCAAATACTGAGTGGACAAGCCCAATCCAAGTTAGTAGTTCTGTCAGAGTAATAGCAACACTCTCATCCAACAACACATTTCAACTGATAGTCTTGACAAAAACTATCAGTTGATACGCATTGCTGATGAGAGTGATGTCAGGCATTTATATCGGGCATCATGAGATTAGAGTGGTTGCCTTTTGAAAACAATCTGTTACTCTTTTTATATGACCACATCTTACCTTGTCTCTCTTACTCCAAAAAATTAAGGAGTCATGTCAGGCTTCACGATTAATCAAACTAAAGCAATAATGATGTCTTTGGGTCCTGAAACGCAGCCATTATGGAGTGCACGGTATTCTTTGTCTTTGGCTAGTAGGTTCTTTACTTATTTAGAAATGTAATTGCCAAAAATATACAGGATTTATATCCCCTTAATATGAGAAAGGTGATGAAGGCAGCAATTGTTAAATTTGCTAGCTAATAACACTTGATGCTCTCTTTTTTTGGGCAGCGCCAAATTGATCAAAATGATCATATTTCCTACCTACACTTGCTACAAATGTGTTGCCTATTTTATTTTTCATCTGCGGATGAACGATTATTAAATAGGGAATTTCAACATTGTATTTGGAAATTAAAATGGCCCAGAATATGTCTCTTTAAGCTACAGCAGAGTTTATCTGAAGGGGGCATTAATTTCCCTAATTCAAAACTGTATGGATACACAGGCACCCCACGCTACATTAGGGATTGGTAACACACGGGAAACTCCTATGTCAATTGTGACTTGGAACAATTGTTCTTGACAGATGTTCATTTGACTGCCTTTCTTCACCTTCACAAACATGTTATCCCACAGGAGGTTTGGGACAACTCGCTTTTGATGATGGCCTGGAAGTTTTGGCACTTTGTTCACCAAAAGTTTAACCTGTAATTAAAAAAAATGGTATCTGAGCTGTTGCATATATACATACTACTGTAGATATTAATCTCTTTTCTTACCTTTTATACATTATCCCTGAATTTCACGTTCTTCATTCCTTTTATCCCTTTAATCATTGGCAGTTGTGGGGTATTACCCACATCAAGTCATTGGTCATTGTCTCTTCACGGACCTCTCTTATGATATCCCAGGTTATGGAGAAATTTAAATTATCGCCTACGGATATGTTTGCTAATTTTCAGACCAGACATTATGTACATACTGTGCTGGATTCATTGTCAACTGAGGACTGGAGTAATGAAATTGATCTGATGCTGGATAAGCCTATTTCTGGTAGAAATGTTATTTCAATACATTATAAAGATACGGTCAGGACTGTCTCATTGGTTAACAATATTTACTTGTAAATCTATAGATTTAAGATTCTTCAGACACTATCTTATTCTTTTCATATTCTTTCATCTAGCAATTATAGAAAAATGTTTTTTAATATTTTTCATTGAGGGTGCCTGTCTCCACATCATAGGTTTATTATAGGGCTCACCAGGGTCTAGTGGATGTCCCAAGTGTCATGTAAATCATGCTTCCTTTATTCATTGTAAGTGGGATTGTCCATACATAAAATGATTTTGGAGGCAGGTGCATGACTTTGCCTTTGATACTCTTTTAAATTTTTTCCGTCTTTTCACTCGAGAATGGGCTGTTGGGTATAAATAAAATGGGCTTTTTGGCCGTGTTTGGGACCTGACCTGTAGATATTTCGATCTGAGTCTTATAGTCCTGGAGGTATTATATGTAGCCGGGAGATATTCTCAGAAACTTGTCATTTCTCCCAGGCTGAGTTTGTAATAAGTTTGACCGAGTATGGGTCTTAATTTAGGAGTACGATTGTAGTTTCTATGTTTAAGGCTGTTAGCATCTTAAACACTATTTTGTGATGCCGTTTTTTGTACTGCGCCTTTGAAAATGTTTGCTTATTTTTTGTACCTACATTGTTGTACACTATGTCATGTCTGTAACTTTACATGTGTATTTGCTTTAGTAAAAAATAAAAAAAACTTAATAAATAACCTCCTTATTCTCAGTAGTATCTTCCCTCAATTATTCTCATTCCTCCCTCCACTTCTATTCACCTGTTCTTCTCTCCATCCCAACTCCACTGTCCCTTTTTCTACCATCATCGCCTCACCTTTCTATGATCCCATTCATTCTACTAATTGCTGAGACACTGTGCGGCAGATTGGTGGTCCCGATGCAGCATGCTTGAAAAAAGGGCCACCAGAGAGGAAGTACAGGCTGTGAACTGTAGCAATAGGCTGCATGGCTCCTACATGGTGAGGGATTAAAATGGCAGCCAGTATGAAAAAAGTTTACTGGTGCTGATTCAGACAAGTTTCTGATTCGCTGCCAGATAACGTCTACTGTCAGACTGCCCCTTTCATATCATACAGGTCCTAATGGTTGAGGCAGCAGAGGTGGCCCCCTCGAACACATTAGGCTACCGGCCTATCGGGAAAGTTCATGGTAACTATGGTCAATGCATATCTGTCCCTGTCTGTATATATGTAATTAGAACCTTCAACTTGTATATTAAGGCGAAGAAAACAATAAAAATCAGCTAAAATCTAAAGTGACAGTATATAAAAGATGATACATGGTAATAACCCTTTGAATTGTGTTCATAGCATTATATTCATAGTCAGAATGTTTGTATTCTCTATTATGACAAAAAATCTGAAGAGTGCCCACTACCTCAAAAATGTTAAGAGGCGATACATAAAAGATCATACAAGGTTATAGCCCTGTAAAAGCCTCAACTGGATTTAGTTCATATTAGTACATAGTTGCCTACTCTCCGGGAATGTCCGGGAGACTCCCGAATTTTTCCTGGACTCCCGAGAGAGCAGGCAAAAATCCCAGATCCAGCTGTCTCCATTGTTGAAGATGGGTGGAGGCAGGTCTAAATGAGACATTGTGGCCCCGCCCACTGCTGCGATTGGCTGAAATTGCATAAGATTGACAGGGGCGGAGCCTAATGGTGCACCACGCATTGGCTACGCCCCTTCGACAAACCCCCTCCCGGACAGCTGCGTTCAAAAGTAGGGAAGCATGTAATAGTATATACATAATCAGAACCTTTGATTTATAGCCCAAAAATAGAAGAGAATCAGCTGTCCTAAAAATTTAAAGGGGCAATGCATAAAAATTTAAAACATGACAAATCATATAGGTTATATGTTATTCATTTCTATGATTTCATTAAGTCCATGTGACACCAAAGAACACATACACTCCATTCACATACACATACATTCAAGGATTAGATTCAGATCCAGGCATTACTTGTCAGAAGCAGGTTTACTGTATTTCACTATTGCAATAAGTTATTTTGGAACATGCTCCCTGCTCTACGAATATATTTAGTAGCACATGTATAGACTCTATTTTCTAGCTATATAAATTATGTGCAATAATAGAATTTTTATTTAGAATTCCAATATCTAATCCCAATTGTTTTTCCCTTTATGTTCCTATTGTTGTTGAAAATAAACAGATTAAAAAAACAAAAAAAAGAACTTATACACAATATCCAGTATGCATCTCTGTTACATAAAATGGAAAAATTATCATCACCTCTCTGGGTATTTTTAATCCATTACATGCTTTGAACAAACAGACAGTTTATATCTACACCATAAAAATTCAGCACATGTTAAGACAGAGTGTTCCTCCTGTGTTCCAGAAATCTTATATTTAGCACCCTGTTAGCTCTCACTATGTATTGAATACACCTTTTACAATATATGACATAGATAACATAAGTGATATGACAATGGAATGAATACCTTCACTGGAAATATCTTTTTCATAAGAAACAACTGAAACTTATTGATTTTAAAACAAAATTTACAGGTTATACAATTGATTGTTCTAAACAGTAGAATATAACTGATGTTGATGGTAGCCACATGAGCCTCTTATGCTTCTGTTTTTCAGCTGAGTTACATTTCTTAAAAAAAAGTATAGTCCAGGTAAGGCAAAAATAAACAGTAACAGTTCAGGCTGAATGGAACAATGGATTTCCAGATCTTGGCAAACAAGCAGTAAATAATAAAGAAATGTAGCAGATGACTTAACTGAAACCAGTTTGCAGCAGTAGTCAGAAACATGCAGGTAAATCAGGTGTGGATAATTAACTAGCAGTGCTAGTTAACCCCTGATAGTAGGAACGGCTGAACAGCAGCTCCTCTGGAGAATCACAGGTATTGCAGGGTAATATGCACACAGAGTAACAAGGCAAATAATAACACAGGGTAAAATGCACACAAAGAAACAAGGCAGATCGTAACATTATCCCCCCCTTACAGGAGCGGATTCCAGACGCTCCATAAAAAGTCTCTTTTAGGCTTTTCTCTTCCTCTGCTTACCCCTCTTGCGGGATTTTCTAGGCGACACAATTGAGTCCTTCTGCAATGGAGTGCAGGCCAAGCCCAATTCTTCGAAAGCACAGAAAGAATTGTCACGTTCGTTCACTAACTCTCTAGTATCCTCCAAAAATTCGCTTTCAGAGTCTGAGTCCCAGCCTAGAGTCGGAACAGGACTGTTAATTTTATGAGAAGATGGTGAAATGCCCATGAAGCCGGTACCCAAGGTTTGTTGTTTGTGATTGTTCTTTTTATTTTTCTAAAATATAGGCTGACCAATGGAAGCAATGGACATCGATGATTTGTGAATAAGCAGAGGAGCTGAAACACAGGCCGGAATGGAAACAGAAGGACTATGACCAGGAAAATCAACTGTTGATGGAGAGTACTTCTTGCACACAGCGTTAATAAAGTCCATGGTATTATGAATAATGGGGTTATCGGAATTTAGAAGGGAGAAGGCCCAGGTCTGTGGCTCCCCTCTAAAACTCATAATTATAGAACCCACTTGGTTAAATTGGTTGGCAAAGTAATCTGGAGAGTCTTGAAACTGTTTCATGGACAGCTGAAGAACCGACAAAAACTGTTTGATGTCCCCATCAAAGAAGACAGGAGGAGGATCTGATGACTTGGAAGAGGCATCTGGGCATTCTGGCTCTTTAGGAAACTCTGGGGAGTCCTCAACTTGAGCAGCAGTCTCTGGAGAATCCCGCACTGGGACGGTAGAACATGAGTCTCCGACTGGGACGGCAGAGCAGGAGTCCCCGACTGGGACGGTAAGCTGGGCACATCTGACGGATAGCCCAGACTGAGCACACCACTCGGATTGTACAGCACTGTGAGGAGCCGCAGAGCAGACATCATAGAGTGGCAACTCGGGCTGAACCGCATAGAGTGGCAACTCGGGCTGAACCGCATGGACTGGCAACTCGGGCTGAACCTCATGGACTGGCAACTCAGGCTGAACCGCATGGACTGGCAACTCGGGCTGAACCGCATGGACTGGCAATTCGGGCTGAACCGCATGGACTGGCAACTTGGGCTGAACCCCATGGACTGGCAACTGAACCCCATGGGACAGGGCCCTCTCTGGAGCAGACTGGAGGGACAGGGCCCTCTCTGGAGCAGACTGGAGGGACAGGGCCCTCTATGGAGCAGACTGGAGGGACAGGGCCCTCTTTGGAGCAGACTGGAGGGGCAGCGCCCCCTCTGGAGCAGACTGTAAGGGCAGCACCCCCTCTGGAGCAGACTGTAAGGGCAGCGCCCCCTCTGGAGCAGACTGTAAGGACAGCGCCCCCTCTGGAGCAGACTGTAAGGGCAGCGCCCCCTCTGGAGCAGACTGTAAGGGCAGCGCCCTTTCTGGAGCAGACTGTAGCTCAGGAACAACGACAGCAGCTTGTGACTCGGCACTGGAGGCAGCGGCTGAAGACTCGCCACTGGAGGCAGCGGCTGAAGACTCTGAACCAGGTAGCACAGTGGCAGGAGACTCAGGATCGGGCAGCACAGTGGCAGGAGACTCGGGTGCAATGGCTGCAGCAGGAGACTCGGGACCAGACACAGTTGCAGCAGGCTCAGGACCAGACACAGTGGCAGCAGGCTCAAAGCTGGAGGCAGATGATGGGACCTCAGAGCTGGAGGCAGATGATGGGACCTCAGAGCTGGAGGCAGGTGAATCGGACCTCAGAGCTGGAGGCAGATGATGGGACCTCAGAGCTGGAGGCAGATGATGGGACCTCAGAGCTGGAGGCAGATGATGGGACCTCAGAGCTGGAGGCAGATGATGGGACCTCAGAGCTGGAGGCAGATGATGGGACCACAGAGCTGGAGGCAGATGATGGGACCTCAGAGCTGGAGGCAGAGGCTGGCACCTCGGGACAGGAGACAGAGGCTGGCACCTCGGGACAGGAGACAGAGGCTGGCACCTCGGGACAGGAGACAGAGGCTGGCACCTCAGGACAGGAGACAGAGGCTGGCACCTCGGGACAGGAGACAGAGGCTGGCACCTCGGGACAGGAGACAGAGATTAGCACCTTGGGACAGGAGACAGAGGCTGGCACCCTGGAACAGGCGGCTGGAGCTGGCGCCTCAGGACAGGCAGCTGGAGCTGGCGCCTCAGGACAGGCGGCTGGAGCTGGCGCCTCAGGACAGGCGGCTGGAGCTGGTGCCTTAGGACAGGCGGCTGGAGCTGGCGCCTCAGGACAGGCGGCTGGAGCTAGCGCCTCAGTACTGGTAACTGGGGTTGGCAGATTGTGTCTCATCCCAGGGAGCAGAACAGGTGAAGTGTAAACAAATCCAGATTGCGGAGAAGTAACAACAAAAGATGGTTTGGTAGGCTGTCGTGGTCTGCGGAGAGGACAGGCTTGTAAGAAGTGTATATTACTTGCACAGTAGAGACATAGTTTGTTGGTTATTCTGCGCCGTCGCTCCGCTTCGGTCAGGTGGGGGCGTGGACCACCTGTGAACCGGGTATTTGTTACACTGTAGTTATTACTTAAATGCAAATTTGTCATAGTACTATTAAGAGGTGCTGGCAGCACAGTTTCAGCAGCAGACAGAGTTGGCTGAAGCAAATCAACAGTATTGGATTTCAGAGAAACAGATTCTGATAGTCTCCTGAGTGGGTCCAAAAGTATAGCAGAAAATTAAGCTAGTTGAGAGCGTAACAGAATTATGTCAGTTTGTAGACACTGAAGCAGAGGCTGTTCAGCCATTTGTAGAGCAGACATGTTTGCAGGGAGAAAACAAATATACATATATGAATCCAATTTAATAGGGTTTTTAAAGAGTTAAAATCTGTGACTAGTGCAATCTTTAGTATTTTAGAGTAATATACCTTGCTATGAACATGGTATTCAGCCTAACACCTATTGATCGTAGGGCATTTACTGTGTCATGTTAGAACCTGCACTTTAGATATACCCTTTAAATGGTCCTTTGCTTATAATAATATGAGTTATTTGGCTAAAGGTTTTCCCGATATCTGTGTCTCTTTAAATGAGAAAAGAATAGTGTCCCAAAGAATGCTAAGTGTTTATAGATGCTATATATTAATATATATATATATATATATATATATTATATATATATATATATATATATATAAAATCTTCTATAGATAAGGGAGAGGTAAGTACCTTAAAACTGTTACACCAGTATTTTTACAAAAGACATATTGTTTTGTTTTTAAATAGAATTACATTTACGTTTTTACTTGCAAAGCTACATGTGCAGTCACAAATGATATGCTGTCTGCTATTAATGGCCATTAGGAAACATTTAAAGAAAGATATAAAAATGAAATTGCCATTTTATAACATCTTTATATCAGATGGATATTATTTTTATTCTGATATTGATTAACTTTTTGACTATTTACCAATAATGTTTTAAGATACAATGCCAATTGTTGGTTTACCAAGAGTCAGAACACTAATTAGCAGGGTTCTATATTTGGACAGAATGTTCATTAAAAGACTGCCAGATACAAGCCTCTTATTGCTCTTGGGAAACCTAATGGTGAAAGGGGAGAAACATGTAGGAGTTTTGAATCAGACAGAGTCTAAGGAATACTGCTGTTACATCTGATCTCCTGATCCCTGGTGAATATATTGCTACTAATATCAAGCAAACTGTACAGTTGCTGCAGGGACAAAGAAACATTTGACCGCTATGTTAAAGTGCTGAATAGGAGGTGTATTAGAACGTGTCCTTGATATAGGTAATTAACGCTTCACAATTATGTGGTAGAATTACTAGTGTCTTGAGCTGTCAGCATATAGAAGGACCCTCTGATTGTGGGAAATTTTTCCGAATCTCTTTCTGGAGACTATATGTCCTGTGCATAAAATTGACTGATAATCACAGTAATCTTCAGGTGGCAATAAGTTTTTATCAGCTCTATACATCAATTGTTGCTATATTGTTGCTATACAGTGAACTGTGTATAGTATTAGCGTGTGCACATGTGGAGTTGAGAGCAAAATTAGGACATTAAGGTGTATGTTAAAAACTTGTATTAAAGGTTTTAATATTTAATGCTCTATGTACTATCCTTTTTCTTTATTGGTTCCATATATACTTTGGAAATTGGTATTTCATTTTTTGGAGAGCAGGTGGCAGCATTATTATTACTTTAAAACAGCCATTTTTTTAAAAGTAGCTATTTTTGGAATCTGAATTTCTCAGATGTGTTTTCTCATCTGATACTTTTATTACCTGCAAAGGACTTACACTCTGATATTTATAGATAATTAGTCATATCAGCAATATTATGAAAAGAAGCTTTCTCAGCATGTTTTTTTGATGAATGCACTCGTCAATTGCCAGCTGAGCCATCCCCTCCCTTCCTACTCCCACAGGTTTCTCCTGAAACTTTGGCAATATGCTTGATAACAATGAGTGTCTGAAGTGTTTAAGAGTATTATTAACATTTGCACCCCACATGACACTCCATTGTCTCCTCCCTGCAATGCTTTTTTGAGTGAATTTTTCCTTCAACTTGTCCACCAAGGTGGATATCCACTTCACAATCTTTGAAAAGCCCCATTGCAGTCAATAGCTCCCTGATCTGATAACTTATCAAATAATTAAACAGTTTAACAATATATTACCTATATTTTGTCAGGAAATCACATCTGACTGCCTTCACCTGTCACAAATCGCACTCTACACATTGGTGACTTGGAAGTTTACTGTAAGGGAACACACAGGATTCCAGCTAAACTCTTGTGCTCACCTATCCCTTAGGTTACATATTTACCCTTCCCCAAAACAGGCACACACTTTCACACCTCATCTCAACTGCCCCCATCTATGTATAAGGCCCATGGAATGCCTATGAATTATTTACCCAATTGCACACAATCTGCACTTTGATACCTAAGAGTTAAAACTTCTCACACTGCTATTTCAAGAGATAACACAGCCAAGCAATCAACCACTTCTAAACAGGTAGTGAATTAATTTAGAGCAATAAGGACAGCACTTATTAAATTTCAGATTTGATATGGAAAAAAGTACAATGCTTACTGGTTATAAAAACAATTAATAAAAGATGACATAACATAAGCAAAACATGTAAAATATAAGAATAAAGGTTCAGAGTATACATTTACATACGAGTTGTGCAATCTGCACCAAGGAAAATTGGATTGAAAGATGGGCAGCTTATCATGTGGGAGCAATTTGAGATATGGGATGTTTTCGAGCTGTTTTTCATTCTGGAAATGAAATATAATGTGTGGCCTTTTTGAACGTTAGAGGGCCACATATGAGGGCATGTAAAGTATTTCAGGTTGCCCATGACTGGCCTAGCTGATTGGATTCTTTGATTTTATGTAATATTCATCAATATTTTATGATAGTGGGTGGTTCTTTAATATTTGGGTATACATATTAGTTCTTTTTTGGTCCATATCTATCACAACTGCTTGTAGATGTAAATACACATAAAAAGAAAAACTATTATATTATTTACATATTATATATGCATAATTCATTCATTGGCAATTATTATTCAAACCCATTTGTTATAATGGGTCCAATCATCTATTTCAGATTTTCTGCTGGTAAAATGTTGGTGTATCATGCTGACCTACTTGAATGTTTAGGGCCACAAACATTCATGTCAAAGGACTTTTCAAAATCAGATTTATCTCACAAGTCTGGTATTCTATCATAGTGTCTAACCCCTTCAGAATATCCAAAACCTGATTGTGTTAACGTTGTGAGCTCGATTACATGCATTATACAGATCATTTTCTGATAGGAACATAATGCGACATTTTGTATTGCTGCACTACTTTTATATATATAAGTGACAGTTCAAACAGTGTTTCAGTGAAAATTCTACTTTAGACACACAATGCTCGCTATGAGATCCTTAAATTTTAGAACCATTGGCTGAAACGGACGGCTCACATAGAGGCCCATTTATTAATTAATAGGGTTTTGCCCCATTAATTATCATCTGTCATTGCAACAAAGACAGATGATTTTTGGTAACCATTTATTAAAAACTCATTCCAGGAAAGCGCGTCCGATAGGAGGTTGTCCGAGCAATGATTTCATTTACCTTAAAAGTCCCGTTGTCTGTCTCTTCTCTCCGGTAAGTTTGGCAAAATTGCTTTGCGCATGCATGGCCTACAGTCATGCTTGCGCAGAGACATATTTGTGTTAGTGACTGGAGGAGAGAATAGGTAAGTTGCAATGAGGGATCCAAAAATACCTCTATCGCAATGATCTCCTCATATGATTGAATGGTTTCAGATAGCGTTAGCAATTGTGGACAAGTTCAGAAAAGCTTTGACTTTTTTGAACTTGGTAAATGAGGTACTGGCGACTGCATTTGAGTACAATGATGGTAGTATCTCCGATATCTGCTGTGATCCTATTTCTCTAAATAACAATGTTACTTAATGTGTGGTTAGCCCCCGAAAATTGCCATTTTCGGGGGATTTCCAACCCTTAGGATCTTAGTAAATAGGGGCCATAGTGCTGTTTCAAGTGAGCACTCCTTTACCATTAACACCATTAACAATAATCTTGCAGATTAAGTTGTATGATGCTTAAATGTCTTTCTTTTTACATATTCATATATAGATATAGAGACACGGTGGCTAAGTGGTTAGTACTTCTGCCTTACAGCACTGGGGTCATGAGTTCAATTCCCGACCATGGCCTTATCTGTGATGAGTTTGTATGTTCTCCCCATGTTTGCGGAGGTTTCCTCTCGGGTGCTCCAGTTTCCTCCCACACTCCAAAAAACATACTGGTAGGTTAATTGGCTGCTAACAAATTGAACCTAGTCTGTGTGTCTGTCTGTCTGTGTGGGTGCGTTAGGGAATTTAGACTGTAAGCCCCAATAGGGGCAGGGACTGATGTGAGTGAGTTCTCTGTACAGCGCTGCGGAATCAGTGGCGCTATATAAATAAATTATTATGATGATGATGATAGAGATATATAGATATTCACAATTATATTATGCTTTGATATATGAATCATTATAGAACTTGTCATTAAATAGTTTTTCATATATATTGTGACTGGGGTAGGGGTGCAGGTGTCATCTCCTGGGGTAGATGATCGTGTGTAGCAGCGGAGAGATCACACAAGTCCAATGATTTGGGTACAACTGGTGTCAGCCGGTTTTATTAAGCAAAAAAAAAAAATCAAAATAACCTGCTTGCCTGTCCCAAACTAACTAAATAAAAGTCACTCCTGACTAACAAACTAAAACAAAACATAGAAAGTGCCAGCATGGTTTTCTCATAGCAAATATCGGGGTTCTTCTCACTGAGACTCCGCAATCCTTTTCCCCAGGTACCGACAGACTGAATCCACTGATTAGCAGCCTTTTTTTTTTTTTTATGAAATAAGTTTTTATTGGGTTTAGAAAACATAGACAGGTTATAAATGCAAATCAAACACAATGGCATGGTAGGCTATTGACAATGAAAGACTGACATCATGGCGCCAGGCCACAACATGCTTGAAGACCCTGAAAAGGGATGCGCCAAACCATACATATATAGGTGTTGAGCACCTCCAGACATGAAGCACGCATACAAAGACAAAGGGAAAAAGGGGGAAAGGGTAATCATTGGGGGGGGGGGGGGCAGCAAAAATCCTCATTAAAGACCTAAGTTTAAGGTTCCTTTAACCCAGCAGAATGCAAATCAGCCCGACCCAACACATACCTGTTTGTCCCGCCCTACCAGGCAAGTGTTTGGATGTCAAATAGGACCCGCACCAATCAGTTTGTCAAATCTAAGATCGGGGACTCTGGAGAATCTAGGAGATCTAACCATGGGCACCAAATGGCATAATATGTTTTGAAAGAATCTGTGGATGAAAGGTGCATCTCATCCATGATCCTGTAGAGTTCCAATCTATTCGACCAATCCCGAATACTCGGAGGCGTAGTTGCTCTCCATTTCACTGGGATTACTGCCTTAGCCGCTGAGATTAAATATTTTAAGAGAGATTTTTTAAAGCGTGATATAGGCATGTCAACTTTATTTAATAGCCAGAACACTGGAGTGTTGGGTATATTTTGACCTAGCAGCTTCCGCGTGATGTTCACCACCTGAGACCAGAATGTTTGTAGCGTCGGGCAATCCCACCAAATATGCAAAAGAGAACCAGGTCCCTGGTTACATCTCCAACATGTGTCGGGCACCCCGTGAAAAACTCTCGCCAAGTAGGCCGGGCATCTATACCACCTGGTAAGTACCTTATAGTGGGTCTCCAGAATTGAAACACTAGGAGAGCATGCATGAGCTGCTTGGCAGATTTTGGACCAGTCAGTATCTTGTAACTTTACTCCTAGATCTCTCTCCCATTCTATCATGAATTTCGGAGGGGACACAAATAGATGTTCCACCAAAAGCTTATATATAATTGAGAGGGAATGCGGAGGACAAGTTAACCTGCAGCACAGGGATTCAAAAACCGTTAAGTTCCTAGAAGTGTGTTGTCTTGGAAGCCCCAACGATAGGAGATGTTTAATCTGCAGGTATCTCCAGATCTCTATATTAGGCAGATTCCATTTGGATTGAATCTCTGCAAATGGTAGGACGCCCTCAGCACCCACCAACTGGCCGACACGATGTATCCCCGCTTGAGCCCATTGTTTGAAAGCTGTCGGAGCAGTTCCAGGGGGGAACTTTGGATTATTGAATAATGGGGTTAGTGGGGAGATTGGGGAGGAAATACATGTGAGGATTCTAAGCTTAGACCATTTCACTAATGTGGGGCCTATGGTAGGATGGGCAATCTTAGGAACACTGGAGAGCCAGAGCAGTGTGGCGGCAGGGGAATCCAGAGAGAATGACTCAATTTCAACCCACTGTTTCAGCTCAGCCCTACTAGACATCTCCATTATTCTGACCAGTATCGCTGCGTTGTAGTAAGAGGAGAAGTGCGGAAGTTGTAGGCCTCCTAGATGTCTGCGTCTAAATAATATCTCATGCTTAAATCTGGGACGTCTCCCACACCATACAAAGTCACGCACCATTCGCTGAATACCCTGGAACCATGAGTCTGGGACGTGGATCGGTAAAGTCTGAATGAGATATAGGAGACGGGGAAGGACATTCATTTTGATTATGTTGACCCGACCCATCCAAGTAAAGTTCTTACTCTGCCACTCCCTCATATCTGCCCTGAGCCTGCCCAGAAGTGGCTTAAAATTGAGGTCATAAAGGCATGAGAGGTCACTAGCAAGTATCACCCCTAGATATTTTAATTGGGAGGGGTGCCAAATGAAAGGGAAGGCCAGTTTTAGTCCCTCCACCACTGAGGCCGGGGTCTTGATATTCAAAGCTACGGATTTACTATAGTTAATTTTAAAATTAGATAGGACGCCAAACTTTTGAAATTCTTTGACCAGATTAGGTAAGGAGACAATTGGATTGGTAATAATGGCTAAGAGATCATCTGCAAATAACGCAAGTTTGTGTTCCTTCTCACCAACCTGCAGACCTGAGATATTTGGGTTGGCCCTGATAGCTCTCGCCAAAGCCTCCATGCACAACACAAAAATAAGTGGTGAGAGAGGGCACCCCTGCCTAGTGCCATTACTCATTACCACTGACTCTGACAAGTCTCCATTAATCTTGATCCGAGCCGTAGGGCGTCGGTAGAGTGCCAGAATTCTGTGCAGACCCATTGGGCCCAGGCCCAGGTGTTCAAAGACCCCTCTCATAAAAGGCCAACTCACGCGATCAAAAGCCTTCTCTGCATCAGTGGACAAAAGCATTGACGCTGTTGCTGAACGGGAAGCCAGATGAATCAGATCTATCACCTTGGTGGTGTTGTCCCGTGCCTCCCGACCCGGGACAAAACCCACCTGATCCGAATGAACTATCTTAGGGAGTAACACTTTTAGTCTATTTGCAATCAGTTTTGCATATAACTTAATATCTACGTTAAGCAGAGAAATTGGCCTATAGCTCGCGCATTGAGAGGGGTCCTTCCCCTCCTTAGGAATCACCGTTATGTGAGCTTCCAAGCTCTGAGGGGAGAAAGGAATCTCCCTGGAGATTGCGTTGAAGGCCGACACCATCAGGGGTATCAACTTGTCTTTGAATGTCTTATAGTAAGCGATGGTGAAGCCATCAGGGCCCGGACTCTTACCCGAAGGTGTAGATTTAATTGCCTCCCTCAACTCCCCCTCAGTAAAGGGCTGTTCTAGCATATCTCTGTCCAAGTTTGAGAGAGTGGGAAAACCCACCTCCTTCAAATATGCCGAGATCTGAGCTGAATGATTGTCATCAGAGCTATTAACCTGAGTCTCAAGGTTATACAGTTTGGTATAATAAGTGTGAAAAGCATCAGCTATTTCCGAGGTTAACTTACAATCTCGTTCTCTACCATCCTTGATCAGGGCGATATAAGCCTTAGCTCGTTGTTTACGCAAGGCCCTCGCTAGCATGGTACCCGGCCTATTACCCCACATAAAGAAGCGGTGACGGCACCTACGGAAATCTAATTTAACTTTATCATATAACAACTTATTTAGCGCTGCCCGTGTCTCAGTCAGCTTATTCAGCAGGTCACTAGTTGCATTGGATTTATGTGTTGTCTCCAGGTCTTTAATCTGCTGTAATAATTGATCCCGCCGAGCTATGTTCTCTTTCTTAACGCGGGATCCTAGCTCGATAAGTTTCCCTCTCATGACACACTTATGTGCCTCCCAAATGGTAGTTTTGGAGACATCAGGGGTATCATTGTCCGTAAAATACTCGTCTAGTGCTACCGCCAATTGGTCTCTATATGAGGTAGTTTGCAGGAGAAGCTCGTTAAGGCGCCAGGTGCATTTTTTGGAAATGTGTTGTGAAAGTCGGATAGTTAATGATATGGGTGCATGGTCAGACCAAGTTATTTGGCCAATGGATGTTGTAATGAGATAGGGGAGAGACCTGTGTGAAAGGAACAGGTAGTCAATTCGTGAGTAAACATTATGTGGGTGGGAGAAGAAAGAATAGTCTCTCTCCCCAGGGTGCTGAAGGCGCCATGTGTCGACCAGTTGGTGTTCGTGAAGTGTACGTCTGACCTTACAATGTTGGGCTCTACGTATTGTCGACCGGCCACTAGAGGTGTCAAGTTCTGGTTGCAGTGTCCAATTAAGATCCCCTCCTACAATCAGAGTTCCCTCTGCGAGCTCCGCAGCCTTTTCGAGAACCTGTGATATAAACAGTGGTTGACCTTGATTAGGCATATATATATTGACAAAGGTATACATTGCTTCAAATAGGCGACATTTAATCAGGAGTGCTCTCCCTTCAACAAGGCGGAATTTGTGAATATCTGTGAAAGGGAGCTTTTTAGAAAACAAAATAGCAACACCCAGTGTCTTACCCCCACTATTATTACTAAAGTATGAGCTAGTATAGAAGCTATCTGAAAACCGGGGAGCCAATCCTTGCTTAAAATGTGTTTCTTGGATGAAGACTACGTCGGCTCCCAGGTTTCTCATTTCCCTTAGTGCCCGCGATCTTTTCTCAGGGAGGTTAAGCCCCTTGGCGTTTATTGAGACCACTTTAAGCTGAGCTGTCATGACGGATATGGAAAGATCGAAAGGTCACCTCTGATATCATATAGACAAATTAATTGTATCGTCAGTTGTAGGGATGCTAAGTTCTTAAGCTTAGTGGGTAATGAAAGGATTGTATAGATTGATACTGGTGGGATATCTGGGGAAGGAAAGCTACATGAGGGAAAGGACACAAAAAACACATACAAATCACAGGACAAACACAGACATAACAAGTAGCAAACAATTAAACCGCTCCAGAGAAACGAGAGAGGAAAAGCCAATCCCATCTCTCAGGCTTTTTGTGCGGTGTGGGGAGAAAAGGGGGGGTTAGCAACAGTGACTAACAGAAACATCTTATAAGTATGGCAAACGTTATAAAAGCATACAATACAGTATCCGTAACAATAGTAATAATAGTAACTAGAGCACAACAAGTCTTGTTGTTAATATTAGAGCCTCTACTAGGAATATAACAAGAACTCTGGCACGCCAACAGCAATGCTTGGGAAACAAAGATTTTTCTCTTAATACAGATCCTGGCGTGCATCTAACAATAGCTATTTAAATGTTCATCTTCAGGCAGAGGAAAATAACAGGGAGAGATACGGCAATTATGGAGGACTATTACTCCATCCTCTCAGTTACCCTCAGGAAACCAGGGAAGGTACATCAGAGTAGAAAAGACCGATGAAGAAAGCTAGTTAAGTTAAAGCAGCTCATGCCATGGCCCGATGGGAGAACTAGCTGGGACCAAGGTTTCCTGATTACAAAGGACACAGGTGAATAAACGACTCAGCTCAGGGCACCAGATTATGAGACCAAGGCCTCTGGAAGGTCTCGCCGTCTTCTCCTAGCGCTTCCATGACCCTCCACCGTTTGCCAAGAATCTGTACTCGTCGGATGCAGTCGGGCAAAATGCTGTTGCCAATCCGGAAGCGGCATCACCTGTATACCCAGTTGCGAGCAGAATGGGTTAATATCTTGAGGCGATCTCAGAAACTCAGTCTTTCCATTGACAGACACTTGCAGATTAAAGGGGAATCCCCATCGGTATTTAATGTTCTTGGCGCGTAATGCATCAGTTAAAGGTTTGATCATACGACGCATCTGGAGAGTGCTCCATGAGAGATCTTGAAAGATTTGAAGCCTGTTACCATCATATTCTATGCCGTCTAGTTTTCTTGACTTTTGAAGAATTGCCTCCTTCTGCGTATAATAGTGTAGGCGGCAAATTACATCTCTTGGCCGCTCAGTTGGGGAGCCCCTTGGTCTCAAGGCCCTATGAGCCCTATCAAATTGGATATTTGTGGTGAGATCCTGTTCCAGAATCCCATTGAAAACTTTAGTGAGGAAGGCCATGAGATCTTGCGTAGCTATGTCCTCAGGGATTCCACGGATACGCAGATTGTTCCTGCGACCCCTATTATCCAAATCATCAACTCTACTCTGTAGTAGTAAAAAATCTTGGGCCTGCTGAGAAACCGTGTCGCGGAGACTATCGTGCCGTGCAACAGATTCTTCTTTGAAATCTTCTAACGCAGAGATTCTAGATGTAAGACGGGTTAGTTCAGCTTGTAAAGTGGCGACCTCCTTCTTGACCACGTCTTTAAGGCTGGATTCCAATAACTCAAAGTCTCGCTTAGAAGGAAGCTCAGCCTTTGTTGGTAGTGACTTGATTAATTGTAGGATCACCCCAATTTCCTGGTTGGTACTCCCAGGGCACTCGGCAGAGGAGGCTTCAGTGGAAGTGGCCATTTCTGCAGCCTTAGAGCCTTCAGGAGAAGAGGGAGGACTACTATCTTGTTCCAATGGAGCAGCTGCAGAGTGTAAATATTGTCGTAGATCTTGACGCCTTGGAGTATCTGCAGATTTCCCGTGTATCCGCTTGGACTGGGCTTTCTTATCTTTGCCCATTAGATGGTCGCACCACAGACACCAAGTAGAAAACGGAGTTAGAAAAGTTAAACGTATACTTGCTGTAATTCGATGTTCTGCTTTGTCACATGTCACTTCCCCCCAGTGGATGGATTACTTAGCCATCTAGCTAAGCCGCAATACAGTATAGATGCCCTTTGTAGATAGGTGGAGCACTGTCATCAGGTACATGGTTGTGCCCCAGCTTCATCAAACCACGCTGTTATGTGTAATTTTTCAACGCGTTATGTACAATCAGGTGGGCCACGCTGTACTTTCAAATCTGTCAGCCTGAGATGTTATATAACCTGTTTGAAGCAATACGGCTGTGGGGAGAGTTTGTGAGATTTTGTGAGGTACAATCACACTGCCTGTACTCTATTTTTTTTTATATTTTTTTTTATTTTTTTTAAGATTCACCACTGGGTGGCAGCAGAGATAAGCTTGTATGTATCAGTTCCACAACACTGAAAAGACTGCTTTCGATCACAGTCAGCAACCAACCCAAATAGGTTGCAGCTTATTAAAACTGCAGAGTGGGAGGGACATATATTTGCTTAGCCCTTATCACATAGATGCCAATTTCTGCGCTAAGTATGGCAAGATAAGTTAGGGGATACGAGTTACCGGGTCAACGCTGCACTTCAGGAACAGGCGCCCCCCAGCGGCAGAACAGCCTGAAGGGCCTCACCGGACCAGGGC
Source organism: Mixophyes fleayi (assembly GCF_038048845.1). Lineage (NCBI taxonomy): Eukaryota > Metazoa > Chordata > Amphibia > Anura > Limnodynastidae > Mixophyes > Mixophyes fleayi. Next base: position 55,106,964 of record NC_134410.1, read on the forward strand.
TCCCGGGCAGCTTTGGAATACCAGGGGACTCCGGCCGGAAGTGCCGGAGGAAGGTAACTTCCGGTTTCACCGCCGGAGAAATTCACCTCTGAGAAGGCTTCCACTAGACGCTCCAGCCTGACCCGCCGTGCAGAGAGGACCCACCGCTTCAGACGCATGTGAGTCTCGGGAATCAGTGGCACGGGGAAGTCGGTAGCTCCGTCCCTCTTCCTTTCTTTCTTTCTTTCGGGGGGCAGTTCCCCACGGATCCACTGGTCCTCTCAGCCGCCGTTCCAGCCAATACCGCCCACAGTGATCTCTTTTAAGCCCGCCGCGTTCACCACCAGCAATTCGGCAATTCGGGGCCTCGGGCAGCTCCGATGCCCTGACCTAGTAGGCCCCAATCCGCCAACTACGCTGAGGGGTCTCCTCAGGCACCATACAATAACTGCAGGGCAACAGGACGGGCCCCTCGATGTATGCGTAGCTCGGGGAGCATGTAAGGGGCACAAGCCCACCGATGAGGGCAGATTTATTACTCTTTGGTGAGGAGCACACAGAGGATGCGACCAGCTAGAATGGCTGCCAAGCCACGCCCCCGATTAGCAGCCTTTTAAACACAGCTCACAGGTGCCAGCATTAATCAGTTGACAGCAGAAAACCTGAACTGGGCCTTGTAAATGGAGCCCACCCTTCTCTCTTCATCAACACCCCTGGTACCCTTACCTGTTTTCCCCTAAAGTTGATCATCTCTCTTGGATGCATTTCCCAAATATAAACATTCTCCCTGGGGTTTTAAAACATGTAGGTTACATACCTGTGACTAATAGACCTGCCTGCAAACACTATTGCAGTGTAGTTTTCACAATATATATTTAAATACCTATGGATCAAGAGATTATGTACTTTATGTACTAATAGACCTGCCTGCAAACACTATTGCAGTGTAGTTTTCACAATATATATTTAAATACCTATGGATCAAGATATTATGTACTTTCATTAATTACACCTGTGTGCTGTTATATCTGATTTTTATGAAAGGAGAAATTGGGCAGATAAGGAAATTCCTTGGTGAATGTGGCTAACTGGACGAATACATGACATAAATGGCTGAAGAGTTGCACAACACTAAACCCAACATATCTCAAACTCCAAGTAGGGAAATATGCTCCCACATTATATAAAAACATAACAAGAAGATGCCAAAGCGACAATATATAAGCACAATGCATTACAAATGTACTTTCTTACAAATTTTTTGGAAGACACAATAATAATCAAAAATCAAGGACATGTTCGACAACAATAAGAAAACTTAATAAAACACAAATTTGGCTCTATGATTATGCCCCATTTCGGGCATGAAGCACACCTACATCCATCGAGATTATACTAATACAAACGTATAAAATGTTATCAATAACATAAATATAATAAATTGTTTTTTTGTTCCTAAGCCAATCCCATTAATGTTCATGCACAGTGTTTGCACAGATACATTTTAAAAAGATCAAAGTTATATGGGACCTACAGTAAGTATGCACAATATATCTATTGCTCTTCAGCTTATTTGGTGATCAATTGATGACCATTACTGTGTCCCATGCAGCAAAATTCTATTGAATGCATTCTATTAAAAGTCAATAAAGAAAAATAAAACACCTGGGGTATATTTACTAAACTGCGGGTTTGAAAAGTGGAGATGTTGATTATAGCAACCAATCAGATTCTAGTTATCATTTATTTAGTACATTCTACAAAATGACTGCTAGAATCTGATTGGTTGCTATAGGCAACATCTCCATTTTTTCAAACCCGCAGTTTAATAAATATACCCTAGTCTAAGCAAAAGGCAAGTTTGTTGTATGCTACTCTAGTTAGTTGTAACATTTCTGGCAATGTATCATTTCAAGCAAGATATGTTGGGAAGAGCCATAATTCCAGGGGTGTTTCATCATCAGATTAGGCTTGGAAGCAGTGGCGGAACTACCATCGGTGTGGCAGGTGCAGAGCCGTAACTTAGAATTCTAGCGCCCTGGGCGAGAAAGACAAATGCCGCCCCCCTAGCCCTCAATTTTAACCAAATTAACCTAAAATATTCCTAAATTGCGCCCCCCTTTAGTGTTGCGCCCTGGGCGGTCGCCCCTGTCGCACAGCCCTAGTTACGGCCCTGGGCAGGTGCCATGTACTGGGGCCCATGGAGATAATGGGGTCTGCTGCATGGCAGATGTAGAGGATCGGAGGACTGTTTCCCTTCTCCCTGCCTCCCTGCATCGGGGCCGACAGCTCACTAGTTCCGCTTTTCCTGGGACGAGTTTGCAAGTACAACCTAAGCGATTTTACAAAGAGTAATAGTGGGCCTGCTTTTTCATTTGGACCTGAAATTTTCTTCCTTCTCCCTCTGCAAACTTTCCAGTTTAAAAGATACCAAGTATACTTATGAAGTAAATAGATGGACTGTAATTTCTGATGTACACCTTTCAGGAGTATCACAGTTTAGTAAACATGGATAGAGCTATCTTGTTAATTGTAGGGTCTACAGATACAATCAGACTGCAATGCCTTCTACACAGTAAAATATTGTAAGGAGTGGGGATAGAGAGTAGCTACAAAATAAATTCTGCACTACATATGTTTTAAATTATGTCAAAGTAGTTGGTATATAGTGGTATGCCATACCGCCACTTTTCCTACTGCTATCATTGTAAAACTATTAAATTCAATTCATCTACATTTTCCATACAACCACTTCTAACTGTCCTATTTGGATGAGCACAAGTTAAGGAGCACAGTTGTGCATGGGCAAATATTATGGTGCACACGTGTAGGGGAACAAGTCAGGGGAGGTTACATATGTGTGGGTGCACAAGTCTAGAGGGGCAGAGGTGTGTGGGGGCAGATGTCATGAGGCACAGGTGTGTGGGTGCACAATCAGGAGCTACACAAGTAATGGGTGGGGGCACTGGTATGTAAGGGCACAAATTAGGGGGGCACAGAAGTGTGGAGGCAGAAGTCAGGTGGCAGAGGTGTGTGGGGGTAGAGGCTAGGGGGACACTGAAGTGAGGGGTCATGTTAGGGGGGACTCAGGTGTGTGAGGAACAAGTCAGTGGAGGCACAGTTCTGTGGGGCCACAAGTTAGGGGAGGATAGGTGTGTGGGGGCAGAAGACAGGGGACACTGGTGTGTCATTCACAAGTGAGGTGACACAGGTGTGTAGAGGCACAAGTCAGGGAGGCACAGGGGTGTATGGACACAAGTCATGGGGACACATGTGTATGGGGCAGAAGTCTGTGAGGGCACAAGTCAGTGGAATGTGCAGGTGTGTGGTGGTACAAGTCAAGGAAAGGTCACATATGTGTGGGGGAACAAGTCACGTGTGCACAAATGTGGGGGCACAATTCAGGGGGCTCCAGGTGTGTGAGGGCACAGGTCAGGGCTGCACAGGTGTGTGGGGACTCAGGTCAGGGGAAACACACTAAAACACATATTTAAATTAATATGTGTAGTTAACCTTGAGGTTGAACTTGTCTACAGAACTCATGTCTTATTCTCCACTCAGCACAGGCACCTGACATCAAGCAAGTCCTTAGTAGCTCTGTAAACCATAGTGACATATGATTGGCTGCATATATACTCAGAGCATTTACTGTAGCAACCCTGGAGCGATGGTACAGAGTGACAACCAAACTGGGACGATAGAGGTGGAGAAAGGGTGGATGGTCCACTCTCTCCAGCCATATACTGGACGAGAGAATTTGCCTCAATATTCACCAGGAGAATAGCTGCCTGTGTAAGTGGCTGGTTCCGGGGCGGGGGGAAGGGGGCTTCCAACTGCAGAGGGGTTCAGCTCTGCAGTTGAGTAACTCTGATTGCTGGAATGAGGATCCCACAATTAATGGATGACATAAATGTAGGTAGACTGAAGGGGAAACACACATACTGTTGTGGTTGGGTGTTGGTCTCTATCCTCAAATAGTGATTTCTGCTGTGACAGCAAAAATTCTATGTTGAGGTCGTGCTCAGGTGTCGGAACCTCGAAAGGAAAGTGTATGACATCACTTTCTTTACACATTTTCATCACCAGAATTGATTTTTGTTATGTGATGCTAAAGAAGTTTCACTTCAAAACTTTTGGTACTCAGCTTGCACATTTGATATTTGTCACAGCAACAGTAAAAAGCAAAACATTTTAGAAATATCCTTGCTCTTTGTTAAATAAATACCACGGGTAAAGTTCAAGTGTAATACTTATGGCAGAAAATAGTTTGCTTTGTAAACAATTTTTTCATTGAAATAACACAGTAGATTAATTGCAAAATGTGAATACTTTAATCTTAGAAATACCTTGTTTTTGCTCATGAAACATATACACAATAGACATGGTGGGCTAGATTTACTAAGAATCGTGTTTGGTGGCGGTTTGGAACCGCCACTCATCGCCGGCGGTTTAGTGGGTCAAACCGCCGCATTTACTATAGGGCGACTTGAGGCTTCAATTTAAAATGACTGGCGATGTATGGCGGATTGAAAAAGCTAAACCGCCGGCGGTTTGGATGAAACCGCCACAAAACCGCCAGCCAAAAGACAGGACAGGACAGTTTTAATACCTGCTTCAGAATGGCTTGATAGCTTAAATATGCTGTTTGAACTATTTTGCCATTCAGAACATTAGAGAAAGTACCATTGACATTTAAATTATGTTGGCAATCATTATTTATTGATTAAGGGGCAAAATGAATAAAATATTATCTTATGAGGGAATAAAAAATTTTCATTAAATAAAGGGGATAAAATTATTTAATTATTACATTATTTGGACAATATGTCATGACAAATTGTGCAACATAAATAATTATATCCACCATTAACAATCAGTTAATAATATTATATATTCACATTTTCTACAAAATATAATGCTATAACAGTGTCCCTTTAAAAAAAATATATAAAAAAAAATTCTTTCATAAATTATTATTACATTTATTTTGTCCCTTTAGCAATAAATAATGATTTTCCAAATGATTATGTGCTTTCTCTTATGTTCTGATTGACCAAATATCTGAAACAGCACACTGTTTGAACAATCTCGCTGCTCACAAGCAGCGCTTTCATTTTGGTCTATTGAATGGCGGTTTTCCGGCGGCTTTATAAACCCCCTAATAGTAAATCCGGCTGTTTGTATGTTGAACATTGTTGAAACCGTCATGGCGCTTTATACAGAGGCGGGTTTGAAAACATCATTTCTGGCCGTTCGGACGGCGGGTTTAGCCTTAGTAAATCCGGCGATGGCTAAACCGCCGCCAAACCCGCCGAAAGTCGACGGGTTTACAAACACGCCTGTTAGTAAATCTAGCCCGGTGAGTTCATGGTAGTGTAGTATTCTGCAGTATAATTGCAATACAAAATATGTGTTGTAAATGACTATTTTTACTGAATAAGTTATTCTATATAATGAGATAATATTACCTTAACAAAAGCTCCTCTGGAGGGGAAGGAGCAGATTATGAATTATCTGCGGATAGCAGGTATGGCACGAAGAAGCAGTAAAGATCTGCGGACTGCAGGGATTCCACAAGGATGCGGGTGATGATCTACAGACTGCAGGTATTACTGCTGGGATAGCGGAGTGGATGATCTGCGGATAGCTAGTTTTTCCACAATGAAGCGGTGGTTATCCGCGAACTGCAGGTAAGACACAGGTAGGAAGGAGTGGCGTCCACGAGCTAGTTCCACACAAAGTGAACCCAAGAACAGGCTAAGAAGGAGGGAGGAGTCTGCTTTAAATAGAAAAGAGGCAGCTGATCGAGAGGCAGAAAAGTTTTTATAAAGAAATCTGGTCTGCACATGCGCAGACCCACATCAAAGATGGCGGCCGGCAGCGGGGACGGACGGGTGCCGGCGGACAGGTGAGGGAGCCGGATCTCAGTCTAAGGATACCGAGGACCTGGCATATGACAATAGTATTGTTAATTAGTTTCTTGGATACTGATTTCAAAGTGTATATATTTTGAATTGATTTTTATATATTTATATTACATGTTACTTTTTTTAGTTACATTGGCCATGAGTGGCTTTTATTTTTAACACAGGGAGAGGTCAGCACCTCACTTTCCTACACAAAGGTCTGACAGTAAAATTGGCAATTTAGAAACTCCTTTTTTTGGTGGCAGTGCCTCAAAAGATGTATTGATTTTCTGCAATTGATATTTACAAAACATGTTCATGTCAAGTGCTACTGCTGTTGGAGATGATGAAACTGTAAAAAGTGTTGACAAAAGTGCAATGCATGGATGCCAGGAGACCATTACAAAAAATTGTTAGTTCAATACCTAATAATTCCACTGTATAGGTCATTGGTACAGTCTCATCTAGAATATCGTGTAAAATTCTGGAGGCCATATCTCCAGAAGGATATAAATATGTTAGAGACTATACAAATAAGGGTAACTAAAATGGTGCATGGTCTAGAGCACAAAACTTACCCATAAAGACTGAAAGATCTTAATATTTATAGTGGAGCAGAGATGGGAAGAGGAGGACATTATAGAAACTTTCAAATATATCAAGGGTTTTAACAAGGTACAGAAGGGAAACATTCTACAAAAGAAGAGACGTATTAGAACATGAAGCATTAGAACTGAAACTGGAGGGGGAAGTAGGTTCAGAGGAAATTTTAGTAAAAACTACAGAAAGGGTAGTGGGTAAGTGGAATAGTCTCCAATCAGATGTGATTGATGCTAAGACAGTAGAGCAATTTAAACATGCTTGGGCTAGACATAGGGATATCCTTACAAAGAATAAAGGATCAAAAATGGTTTGAGGTTACCATAGGTTAAAAAGTAGGTAGACCAGATGAGCCAAGCAGTTCTTATCTGCCGTCAAATTCTATGTTTCTATATTTATAGGTTACCTGAATCATTGTTGACTGTAAAAAAAATTTGAGGGAAAATATACCATTACAGATAATAACTAAAAATAATACTGCAATAAACAAAAGGGACATGGCTGTTAGTTCTTCTTAATTTACATCCTTTCAAAGATGAGTCACATGCTTTCAATACAAATAACGTAACTCCAGCATCATTAAAGAAGTCAGCTTCCTTAGTAATGAGAACATTGCTAGTTTGGAAATATTTTTAAGAACTGATGCAAACAATATGACAATAGCCAAGTACGTGGTGTATGCATTTGCATTGTAAACATATGGCCACATGAGTTCATGGAATAAGCATCTATTCAGTGCTGCTGGTAGAATTGAAAGTGAAAAATGAAATCGGTTAGCACTTCTTAAATGTTGAAATAATTAAATTTATTAAACTGGCCCAACAAATAGCAACAAAGCAAATTACTCCACCTGTTCAAATGTACAATTATAGTAACTATTGTTTATTTTGTGTTTAATAAAAATGCTAATACTATTTTGGGTTTAATAACCTACTTCTTATGTTAAATATTTTTCTGCCCTTGCCCAATATATGTTAATTGTGAAAAGGTTGTATTTAAATAAAATAATACTTTGTTTGAAAAATAAAGCCCATGAAACCCTTGTAGTCTTGAATAACAATACATGATGAGTGGGTGAAGTATTTTTATAGTTTAAGTTTACCTAGACTTTAAAATATCTTGGTTCACTCACAACTGATATGAACACCACACTCAATTACCTCAGTAGATGTGGTTCAAATATTTATACCTCTTTTTAATTCAGATAAATACTAGAGATGTTTACTGAGCCCTGTGTTTTATTTTTGGACCTTGTGACAGGATGGACCACCTATGCCACCCTGTCTGTTGTTGCTGGGAACCCGCTGGGCTTACTTTACCACCATCCACTTTTGTTATTCTGAATGAAGCAAGTTTGTACATGGGTCTGCAAAATGCCTTTTTTTCCTCCCAGTATGTAAAGGGACAGAATGACATGTCTTTTTCTATGCTATTATTAAAACACTTCTCCACCATTCTTTGGAAGTTGATAGTAAGATCAGAGGTGACACGCTTATTGGGAAATTCTTTTAGACCAGACCAGATGTGAAAATGTTCTGTTGACTCATCTGCATCACCCCTGGGTCTCATTGTAAATCATGTTTTTTTCCTAGCAGCAGTTGCCTGAGAAACTGAACGAGGGGACGCCGTCGTGTCAGGTACCACTTCAGCTGTCAACTTGCTCACCAGGAGCTCATTTCATCTTTTGTGATCTGGGACAGTTGGAAATATAGAGAAGACATCGTTCTTAAACCTAGGATCAAGAATAGTCGCCAAAATGTAGTGATCTGAATTCAAGATGTTGACAACTCTTCGATCCTGGCGAAGCGATTAAAGTACTTCGTCCGACATACTTAGCGTAATTTCTTTGTTTCATATCCTCCTTCAATTTTGCTTCAAGGTGCTTTCCCAAAAATCTAATTAAGGGAATCACTTTTCTCAAGCTAGAAGTGTCTGAACTCACTTCACAGGTGACTGCTTCAAATCGCTTCAGCACCTTGCACAACACGGAAAGTATTCTCCACTGCGCTGGACTAAAATACATTTACCCTTCTTTCACAATGTCATGGCTTGTGGATTAAACGTGGATGACTTTTTGCTACTCCTCCATCCTCACAAGCACATAAAGTGTTGTTACCACAGCTTGCTTCAGTTGGTGGTAGGGCAAAATAAATTGCTCTTGTAGCTGCTGCAATTTCCTACATGTTGTTGCAAAATGCCGAAAATGTCCCAAACTTTTTTGGGCCACAGACAGCATCTCCTGCACGTCCCTGTCATATTTGAAACAACTCTGAACCACCAAGTTGATTGTGTGAACAAAACAGGGAATGTGATGGATTTCACCCAGCTGTAATGCTCTCACAATATATGTGTTATTATCATAAATGACATATCCTCAGGAGAGTCCAGACAGGATAAGCTATGTTGCAATGATATCCCTTAGTTTTTCAAACACGTTGTCATTGGTAGCAGGGAGAATTACATCACATTCCCTGTTTTGCTCACACAATCAGCTTGGAGGTTCTAAGCTTTTTAAAAAATGTCAGTGGCATGCAGGAGATACTATCTGTGTCCCAAAATAATTCAGGTCATTTTCGGCATTCTGCAACAGCATGTAGGAGATTGCAGCTGCTGCAAGAAGAATCGAATTTGAGGGAGAATGTACTTTAGTCTAGCACAGTGGAGAACACTTTCCGTGTTGTGCAAGGTGCTGAAACCACTCTAAGTAGTAACTGTTAGCTTGAGTCAAGTGATTCCCCTAATTAGACTTTTGGAAAACCAGCTAGAGAAAATGAAGGAGGAGATGAAACTAAGCAATTCCACTAACTATGTAGGACTTGTAGATCAAGTACCTTATTCACTTCGCCAGGATCCAAGAGTTATCAAGATCTTAAAATTGGATCACTACATTTTAACAACTGTGCATGATCCTAGGTTTAAGAGCTGTGTCTTCTCTTTCTTTCCAACTGACTCAGGTCTCAAGAAATGCAATGAGCTCCTGGTCAGCAAGCTGACAGCTCAAATGGTCCATGACATGAAAACGTTTCCTCCCTCAGTTTCTTTGGCAACTGCTGCTAGGAAAAAACGTAGCTTTCCCAAGACACCCAGTGGTGATGCACATGCGTCAGCACAACATTTTGACATTTGGTCTGGTCTAAAAGAATTGGCCAAAAATCATGACAGGTCTGTCATTAAATTAACTACAATTTCTATGAGGAAGGCAATTACATCAAAGTACAGATACTTCTGTAAGGGTGGATTCCAGCAGGGATGAATTAGTATTGTGTGAGGATAATGTAAACACTGATGAGGGTGAGGATGATGACAGGTGTATATTACAGGGGCTGGGATCTAGCTGAGAAAAGTGAGTTGGCAGATGCTGGTATGTTTCTTAATATTTAGGGTAGAATGGCAAGTCCGCAACTTTATGTTTTTCTGCAGTAAAATTTCACCTTTATTAGAAGGGTTTTTTTTCTTTAAAAGGGTAAAAGATTTTTTTACATCTTTGTTTATCTGACTCAAAACCATTTTGCACTTGAACATAGGCTTTATCAAATGACGTAGAGGGATTAGTATCATCATGACTGAGACTGGAGAGTGACAAGAACATTGCTACCCCTGTTTCTGTGTGACCAACAGCACTGAGACTGGAGAGTGACAAGAACAATGTGACTGAAGAGTGACAAGAACACTGCCAGCCCCCCTGTTTCTGTATGAGCTATGGCACAAAACAATGTGACTGTAGACTTTTTAGGACACTGCCAGCCCTATTATTTCTCTTTCAGCACTGACAATGAGCAATGGCACGTAGAATGGCAAGAACACTGGCAACTCTCTTGTTTCTGTGAGAGCTATAATAACACAGTACAATGTGGCTGGAGACTTTTAAGAACACTGCCAGCTTTATTATATTTATGTTTCAGCTCTGAACACTGACACCTCTCCTGTTTCTGGATGAGCTATGGCACAGTAGAATGTGACTGGACACTTTTAAGAACACTGCCAACCCTTCTCTTTAACTATTATTAATGACGCTGCCCAACTGCCCTGGAGACTGCCAAGAAACCTGCTACCCTTTCTGTGTCTCTCTGTAAAATGGTGGTGGATCTCCGTGGAGGGCAGTACTTATAGAATTCAAAACTCTCAAGTTTTGACGACGTGACAATGACTTTTTGCTTTGTTTCATTTCCCAGGGCGTGCAAATGTTCAATGCCAGCTCGGATCGTTACTCGGATAGGTTATGTTCGGGTCGGCTCGGTTTTCTGAAAACCGAGCCCAAGCATCTCTAATAAATACCAGTGTGTGTGGTTTAAATTATTTTACAATTGAAGTACTACAGTCATGGCCAAGAGTTTTGAGAATAAAACAAATATTCTTTTTCCCAAAGTCTGCTGCCTCAGTTTTTATGATGGCAATTTGCATATACTCTAGAATGTCATGAAGAGTGATCAGATGAACTGCAATTAATTTAAAACTCCCTCTTTGCCATGACAATGAACTTAATCTCCAAAACAATATTTCCACTGCATTTCAGCCCTGCCACAAAAGGACCAGCTGATATTAGGTCAGTAATTCTCTCATTAGTACAGATGAGAGTGTTGACGAGGACTCTGTCATGGAGATCACTCTGTCATGCTGATTGAGTTGAAATAACAGACTGGAATTTTTAAAAAGAGGGTGGTGCTTGAAATCATTGTTCTACCTCTGTTAACCATGGTGTGATCTGCAAGGAAATACGTGCAGTTATCATTGCTTTGCACAAAAAGTGCTTCACAAGCAAGGATATTGCTGCAAGCAAGATTGCACCTAAATCAACCATTTATTAGATCATCAAGAACTTCAAGGAGAGAGGTTGAATAGTTGTGAAGAAGGCTTCAGGACACCCAAGAACGTCCAGTAAGCACCAAGACCGTCTGCTAACGTTGATTCAGCTGGTGGATCAGGGCACCACCAGTGCAGAGCTTGCTCTGGAATGGCAGCAGGCAGGTGTGAGTGCATCTGCACGCACAGTGAGGTCTAAGAAAACTACACCCATATATATAAAAACTTCAAAAAGTATGCTACAAATATGTAGCTATGCATTGTTTTGGGAGGTTTTATTGTTTAGCTTTTTACCCACAAGCATTACTGTTTTGGAGAATGGGTTGGTGTCAAGAAGGCCAGCAAAGAAGCCACTTCTCTCTAATAAAAACATCAGGGCAGACTGATATTCTGCAAAAGGTACAGGGATTGTAAGCTTGCGAGCAAGGTTCTCTTACCTCTTTGTCTGTATCTATTACCCAGAATTGTTTTATTAATGTTTGTTCCCAATTGTAAAGTGCTACGGAATTTGCTGGCTCTATATAAATAAATGATGATGATAATGATGATGAGGGATTGGACTGCTGAGGACTGCGGTAAAATCATTTTCTCTGATGAATCCCCTTTCAGATTGTTTGCGTCATCTGGAAAAACGCATGTCCGGAGAAGGAAAGGTGAGCGCTACCATCAGTCCTGTGTCATGCCAACAATAAAGCCAATAAAGATATACCTCATGTGAAGGTATATCTCATGCCTATAAATGAATACCCTTTGCCTTGTTTAGCCCATCTATAGCAGCAACTTTTGCTTATTTAGTATTTACATCCATGCTGTAACTCAAATGCATGTGCATTCCTGCATATCTAGGAGCACTAAAAGGTTACCTTTGTAAATGGCCCACAATTCCCATACACTTGTTTCCTGACTTGGCATTTCACTTTAAGGGGCCTATATAATAAAAAAAATTAGATTACTCTTTTTTTTCACTGACAATCGATTTAAGGAGCCACATATACAGGAGAAAAAAAGCATCATAGCTTTCAAGCCTGAGTTCCACCTGCCCTAAAGCTTGCAGCACAGATACAGTTATAAAGGTCTAAAAAAACTACACCCATATATATAAAAACTTCAAAAAGTGTGCTACAAATATGTAACTATGCATTGTTTTGGGAGGTTTTATTGTTTAGCTTTTTACCCACAAGCATTACTGTTCTTTTTTTCTCTCATATAACTGGAGACAAAATATTGCTGACAAAAAGTATAAATCAAATAAATTAGATGTATGTCAAAAACTTATAAATAATGAATTAAATACTGGTCTACTCATAAATATATTAGCAAACGTCTGCAGAGTCAAAAATAATATTTCCCCTATGGTTTACATTTTTAAAGCATATGGGTAAGTTTCCGTTTATGAGGATCCATTATATAGTTTGAAATATATATAATTAATATAATGAGTTAGTGTTACTTCTAATATGATATGGTATATCTTTTTATTACCATAAATATATGCATGAGGTAGTATTTTATCAGTGTCAGATGAGAATATACTCCAATGCATAGCATAGAAATATTGGATTAGCAGTCTTTATGGGGATTTGTGGGAAAGAAGATTGTTTTAATTTTATTAAAAAAATGTAAGACACATTTGTCAACCATAATTAATACACTTTAACCTATGGTTATTAAAATGCTGCATAAATCATGACAGCAATCTCTGAAGTTAACATTGCCAAAGTTCAGCCATCGAGGCAAGGGCTAGAAACTAAAAATTTTGTGTTGCTTCACTGCACCCATTGTTTTCTATTTTTATATGATAAATGCAACTTGTGCATTTATTATTGACTGTTAAAACACAATTTCCTCTTGCATTTATGACCATTCATTATATTATTATGTGGTGCACAAAAAAGATAATGCGACTCTTGTATTTGCAACTAAAATTGTCAAGCTTTGTCACTATTATTATTATGAAGCATACTTACCAACTTTTTGTAGTTGGCATCCGGGAGCCTATCAAGGGAGGTGGGTGTGCGGGGGGCGGGGCTCAGAAAAACGCATCATTTTGGACACGTACCAAAATGACGTAATGACGAAAACACGTCATTTTACAATAGGGGGCAGGGCTAAATGCCACGATTCCCGGAGAATCGTGGCATTTTGGACCTACTTCTGCCCACTGGAAGTGGGCAGATGCGGGAGATTGCTATACTCTCCCGGGAGTCCGTGAGTCTCACCCGAAATGCGGACATTCCGGGAGAGTTGGCAAGTATGTTATTAAGGTTAGGCATAAGTGTATACACTTGTACAACTGATAATTGCCTGGCACAAATACTACTGTTTGTTAGTTGGACATAGTAACATAGTAACATAGTTGATGAGGTTGAAAAAAGACACCAGTCCATCAAGTTCAACCTATTTTGGATCTCCTGCGATCCTGCCCTTATATTTGAAATTAATTCAGAGTAGGCAACCGCCCATCTGTTTCAATTTTGAAAATCCCCCCAGACTCAATATTGCAATCCAATTTTTACCCTATATCCACTACTATCCTTTATTTTAAATTAACGGTCGTATCCCTGGATACACCTTTCTGCTAAAAATTTGTCTAACCCTTTCTTAAACATATCTATTGAATCTGCCATCACAACCTTCCCTGGCAATGAATTCCATATCTTGACTGCCCTTACTGTAAAGAACCCCTTCCTTTGCTGGTTGTGAAATTTCCTCTCCTCTAACCTTAGGAGATGACCACATGTCCTGTGTATGGTCCTTGGGGTAAAAAGTTCCCATGAAAGCTCTCTGTATTGACCCCTAATGTATTTGTACATAGTAATCATATCTCCCCTTAGACGCCTCTCTTCTAAAGTAAACATGCCTAAACTGGCTAACCTTTCCTCATAACTTAATGACTCCATACCCTTTATCAATTTTGTCGCCCTTCTCTGAACCCTTTCTAGTTCCAAATTATCTTTTTTATAGAGCGGTGCCCAGAACTGTACTGCATATTCAAGATGAGGTCTTACCAACGATTTATACAGTGGCAAAATTACACTGTCTTCCCTTGCATCTATGCCCCTTTTTATGCATGCCAATACTTTGTTTGCCCTTGCAGCTGCTGCTTGACATTGAGCACTATTGCTAAGTCTACTGTCTACGAGCACTCCTAAATCCTTTTCCATTATAGATTCTCCCAAATTAATTCCATTTAATTTATAGATTGCGTTCTTGTTTTTGATCCCTGAATGCATAACCTTACATTTATCTGTGTTAAACCTCATATTCCATTTAGCCGACCAATCCTCCAGTTTATTTAAGTCCCTCTGTAGAGAAGCTACATCTTGCTCTGATTTTATTACCTTACAGAGTTTAGTGTCATCTGCAAAAATAGAAACTTTACTCTCTAAACCATCACCAAGGTCATTAATAAATATATTAAAAAGGAGTGGTCCCAGCACGGAACCTTGAGGTACTCCACTTAAGACCTTTGACCAATTAGAAAATGTTCCATTTATCACAACTCTCTGTTCCCTATTCTCTAACCAGTTTTCGATCCAAGTACAAATTTTGATTTCTAGACCCAGTTCCCTTATTTTGTAAACCAACCTCTTGTGTGGCACTGTATCAAAGGCCTTTGCAAAATCTAAGTAGACCACATCTACTGTCCTGCCCTGGTCTAAGTTCCCACTAACTTCCTCGTAGAAACTAATTAGATTAGTTTGACATGACCTATCCCTCACAAATCCATGTTGATTCCCACTAATAATTTTATTGCATACCAAGTAATCCTGAATCCTGTCCCTTAAAATACCTTCCAGTAGTTTCCCCACTATTGATGTCAGGCTTACAGGTCTATAATTCTCTGGTTGTGATCTCGTCCCCTTTTTAAACAACGGCACCACATCTGCTATTCGCCAATCCCTTGGTACTGAGCCTGATGAGATTGAATCTTGAATCTGAAAATTAAGAATAGCGGTCTAGCTATTTCTGAGTTTAACTCCATAAGGACCCTTGGGTGTATGCCATCTGGACCTGGAGCTTTATTTATCTTAATATTCTTCAGTCGCCTTTGGACATATATTGAGATTAGTGGGAATCAATATACACACATAAATATACATTTGTGCAACAAAATATTTACACCTATGCTCAGAATGCAAATACATCCAACTTTAGATGAGGCTCAATATATGCAAAAATATAGTAGTTAAAACTCATGTACATTTAGAAAATGGGCAAGTTCCTCAAATCCCACAAAACAAAATTGTGCAAAATGCTAAATATCTGAAAGAAACAAAAAAATACGATCCTAAAAAAGCTCCTCCTAAAAAAACATAACATTTTAAACTACTCACTATGCACAAATCAAAACGTAATTTTGAAATTGACGTTATTAAAAGTACAACATAAGTACTTAAAACAAATCATCATCATCATTTATTTATATAGCGCCAACATATTCCTTAGCGCTTTACAATTGCGGACAAACATAGTAAACTAATAAACAAACTGAGTAAAACAGACAAAGAAATAAGAAGACCCTGCTCGCAAGCTTACAATCTATGGGACAATGGGAGTTTGATACATGAGGTTAAGTCTACATTTTGCATTTCGGTCCAGCCAGACTGCAAAGGTAAAAGTGACTCATAAGGTAAATGATCCTGTCACACAACAATGTTGGTCAGGGGGTAGTTGTCTTGTGTGAAATTGTGTAACGGGTGGTAATAGGGTAATGTAGTGAGGTTAAGAGGGTGAAAAAGCATTATTTACAGTGGAATATCTCACACATATCATATAATTCTCCTTTGTGTAGAATATATATGAGGCTTGAAAATCCACTCTTATAATCAATGGTAGGAAAAAACACACCAAAATAATGAAACCTTCTAATCCCTCCAATTTGCTGCTTAATTAATTAAACTAGTTGAATCAGAAAGTAAAAGTAATGTAGCCTTGCTGGGGAAACAACAATGAATAAGGACAACAAGTACTGAAAGAATGAAAGTAGGGAGCTGAAAAAAGTATACAAACCAGCTGTGTTCTGATGTACTGATGCCAGAATGGTACATTTATACAAATATAATGTACAGGTTTTTGAAACTATAACACTTTGTCTTTGTCTTATTATAAATGTTTACAATGTCATTGTGAGACAGCAGTAACAATGACAACGGATACTTTATATGAATTTTGAAATTGATAGTACAGGAATGAATACAAACTGACTTAGTCACAGAAGCTATACATAATAGATATGATGCTGAACCCAAATTTAGCATAATTTGCGATGCAAAAAAGTTACATGCAAAAATAGTAAATTTGCACCCTTATGCTGAGCAGAATCTCAGGATTATTTTGTCTATATATTGTTGTGTCTATTAATTTTCAGTGTCTATCAATTACTTTTATTGACTTTATCTGTCTGTCTTTGGTTTTGCTAGCACTTGTTCTATGTTTATTATCATTTTCTATTTCTGGGTTTGCATTTCACCATCTGTCTATCCACTGATGCTCGGTGAGTTGCTTTGGTAAACTACTCCCTGACATACTATTTGGCACACGCCATCTCACATGTTTCTACCTATTAGATTTGTTGCTAATATACCCATTGCGCTGATGTCATATGGGGGGTGGGTCATCAGTCACATTATATTTATTTAAATAGTGGCATTGGTGTGCTAGTAAACAGCCTTGTGTTTACTTTTTGATTCAGATGGGCTGTATAAAGTGTTTATTTATTTTATTTATACTTTGTGGTACTGGTTTCATATGCTTTTACAATAACTTTTTCTTCTCATTCCCCTTGTCTTGTACTGGATCAGTTATAAACAATATAGGTCCAGGAACTCTCAATTTAAGCCACACAATACTTTACCAAATTGCCTTCACATGCTCCAATCTAACTAATGAACTGTACTACATGGAATCCATAGAACTCTTGTACAGCTTATGAAGTTAATGTGTTCTATCCTTCAGTTGTTTGATTTTATAAAAGAATGACAGCCTGGAAGTTGCACACACATACAAAGTATTAATGTACAATAATTCATCCCTTTTAAGTAAAGATTGAAGTTAACCTTATTACTGATATGATTATGGTGATCTCTGTCGCCTTTGTTTTATATGTATTTTCTTTTTAATACATAACTATTTCGTTAAATGAGTGTAGTAATACACATATTATGGTTTTTTTTTATTGTGTTAAAAAAATTTTTTTGATGATATCCGCATGTTAATGTTTGGATGGCATTTTAAAGTTTTGGTTGCAAGATTACATGTGCTCCCTTTCTTTTGCTTATTTATTTATGTATTGTGCTGGAGATGTCTGTTAACACCACCCCACTGGAAAGCCCACGGCACAAACAGCAGCACAGGCCTATCAGTGCTACTGATCTGGATTCAAATTCCCTGATGTCATACGACAGGAAGTCCAAGCTTGCTTGAGTTTTCATGGTAACCTACATAAACAAAAATAAAATGCATAGTACAACAAAATTGTTTGAATATCGACATCTGTCATTGCCAAAATTTAGATAATTTCAATACATATGGACAGTGCCGTAACTAGACATTTTAGTACCCTGGGCGAGACAGGGCACGGGCGCCCCCCATCTAAGTGGGAGTGACATTTGCCAAGTGGGTGTGGTGAACCTAATATGGGGGTGTGGCTAGCACTTTACTGAAAGAATTCTGTTACACATTTGCAAATGCATGTTATATACATATAAATATATATATATGTATATATTTATATATATATATATATATATATATATATATATATATAAGAACAGTAAAAGAGATACACAAAACTATATTGTTATAAAAAAGAGTTTTAAAATGTTAAAGAAAAAATGTTAAAGAATACCTTACCCGACAAAAATCTGTTATTTATAGCCTTCCTTTTCTCCTCAAAACAGTGTGATGCAGCTTCCTCTGCCCCTCAAAACACTGAGATGTAGCTTCCTTTGCCCCTCAAAACACTCTGCCATGCTGCCTTCCTTTGCTGACCCTTGCTCCGTTCCTTCACTTACCTTTTATATTGGCTCCTTTCTTCTCTTTTCATCCCTTCTTGTCGCCGACTCCTGTCTGTGCCGCTCCTCACTGACGTGACGCCTGACATTCAGTGCGGGCGGAGCAGGTGCCGACGCCGCAGAGAGGTGATTAGTTTTTTTTTCCAAGGAGGCTTGAAGGAACCAATGTAATAGAGGGGAGGAGAGAGAGAGACAACTTTCGCAGTGGAACAAAGGTTTGAAAAAATGGGTGGAAGTTGGTAATTCATGGGTCTTCCGGCCGAAATGCTGTGGGTGTGTCTGTTATTGTGTGGGGTCTGTCGCTGGAGAGGCTGACCATGATAAAGTGTGGAATTAATAACATTCGAGAGCTAGTGGGGCACAAAGTCAACATACAGATGGTTTATGATAGTTTATGATAGACAGTGCGGGCGGTTGCTAAGCAATCGACACCTCTCGCGCATCTGCTTCACTCCCAATTTAGATTCCCGGAGCAAGCAGTTAGTGCTCAAATTCCAGGGAGCAAGCAGAATATCCCCTCTCCCAGGGTGCGTGCGGCGAAGGGGGGATCTCTATCCCCTCTCCACGCTCACCCTGCAGGCTATAAGCCCCCCCCCACCCAGTTCAATGTAAAGAAATAAATAGCATGCATGGCATTTGTATGTGTATGCATGGGGTTCACATGTGTATGTATAATTATATATACATGCATTATGTGTGTTTTAAAATAAATTATATAATTAAATAAAAAATAGTATATAATAAAATGTGTGTTTTGGCATTTGTCAGTATGCTATGTATTTGTATATATATGTATATATTTGTATGTGTGCGTGTGCATATGTATGTATATATATATATATATATATATATATATATTTATATATATGTATGTATGTGTGTGGAGTCAGGTTTTGGTGTGTGCGCCTCCACTATTACAAACACATGCACCCCCTTTTTGCTCCACAGTCCCCAACCCCTGGTTACCACATATAACCAGCATATTAAAGTCTATGTCCTTTAGTAATGCAGTTTCCATGGGAACGGGAAGTCTTCTGTATATCACACCAGGGTTTCATGACAACTCAAGTGGTGCGAACGCCAAGTGTCGGCATCCTTCAAAATGTCGTATGGAAGACTGAAGAACCTATGGAAGCGGAATCGTCGAAGTGCCCCCAGTGAGTATTGCACACCTTTCCATCGCAGCACTATACATGCCAGGCAGCATTTCAATGACTTTTAAAACCTCTTCTGTTTTCTGCCGGGATCCTCACACATGGAGGACGTTAGGATACACACAAAATATTGGCAGCATAACGGCAAGCTTAAATAATGCAGCTGCACAGCTCGACACACAGGGTAGGGATTGGTTTAAGTTGTGAATGATGCCTTAAGGGAGATGTCAGGGTGGCGACTTATGAGTTCTACCATGCTGGTTCTTGGTTTTGAATTTTTGATGGGGGCCTCCATAGAATACGTTACTTCCGCAGGCTAGAACATGCGTAGTGAACTCCTTATGAGAAGAAACGCTTTATCGTTTAAGAGGAACTAGCATATGACAACAGTTTTCAGCAAGCTTGGTAGACAACCTTGCAATTAATATGTTTTTTTTCCCTCTAGGGATATTTTATAGCTAATATTTACACGTATATCTACATTCAGCCAGTGTATGCACATTTAAAAGGCCTTACATTAATAGGAACTGAACTTCTAGAAAAGTTTTGAAGCCAGGAACAGGAACACTTTTAATCAAGGTGTAACTAACAGTTTGCCTGAGGATTGGTGGATACGAGTTTATTTGTTCTGCTCTGGCAACAATCAGTGGGCCTTGTCAGAGCATTTAACCCGGTGCACAATGCAACATATCTGCTGGAGTGCTAAGGTCCTACCTTTATGCGCCCATGCAGATTGTGCACTAATGATGTTTAGCATTTAATCAAAATTAGACTTTATCAAGACAGGCACAACGCGGTATGTGAACGATAATGAGGATTTACCCTAGAACACCCGGAGATACGATCTCCATGCCCAAAGGCTCACTCATGGTACCTTTGGTGGCATAGATCTAGCTTTGTGTTTGAATGCCCTGATGGGTTTCCATAATGTTTTCAGTTTGTTTTGCTTTATGATATAATAGACAACAGATGGATGGCTTATCATGACTACCCGACACTCAAGGTCTCGTCCATTACGGGGCATACCCAGTCTTCAAGTCTGATGGGGCTGGTGGCATAACAAGTCAAACCAGAATAGTCATCGAACGTCATATACAGCTTCATCAGTGGGCTCTTCAAGTAAGGTTTCCCATATTGGCCAACTATATTTGTAACTATCTAGTCCTGTTCTTTCTTAAATTCATGTCTACCATTCTAAGGTCTCCTGGTTTAATGGCTTTTAACTACGAGCATTCTGTCAGCTCTTTGTTCTGTAAATATGGAGGTCTTATCTCTGCTATAAGTCCTCAATACACTAATTCTAGCTTTGGCGGCATATTAGCCTATTATATTTGTATGAATATATAACAGCATGAGCATGTCCAGGTACAGGACTTCATTTGACACTGGACAATACTTTTATGTCTTACACAAGCTTCATGGGGAAGCTGGGCGTCCATGTCTTATGGAGCGGAAAGCCTGGCACCTTCAATTCATTAGTTCATTTTACACACTGCTCACTCCTACACTAAATCTAATTCATAGCATATCATGACAATCTTCTAGAGTGTAGCAGCAACGAGATCAGCCCAGGATATTATCTTTTACGCACTACACTTTACACTATTCCTTTACTCTTGCTGAAACATTGTTTTTTGTTTTTTTTTAATGCCACAGGGCAATGCATGTTTGAACTTTTGCTCACGCTGTAGGCATTAATACCCCCCCATTATATATATACTGACAAAATAAGCTTCAAGGGGAAGTTAGTCTGGGGATCGCCAACAGACATTGTCTCCTTGAATGGCACTACGGCAAAGACACTAGGGGGTGTATTTGCTGGACTGTGGGTTTCGGGGGGTGGAGGTGTTGCCGGTGGCTGCCGGTTGGATTCTAGCTGTCATTTTGTACAATGCACTATATAGGTGCTGGCTGGAGTCTGATTGGTTGCTGTGGAAGGTACCTCTATTTTTTTCTGGCCCGCGGTTTTGTAAATATATCCCTAGGGGTGACCACAAGTCAGGGGTCCGAGACGTACCATTTGGGTAAAGGGCTTCAGTAGCCATCGCTTTATCTGGAGGCCCGATCATATGTCTGGTGGATCTTACACGGGGAATACAGCCTTAGTTAATAAGGGCTATACATATTACACAGATTTCCATCCTTGACAACTTACAAGAGAAACAACCTTCTCGCCATCTAGCGATGTTTTGTTTAGCTCACTAAAACTCAGCACCCGTTCGGTTAGGAGTAGGCCAGCTACCGCTGCGGCTTTGGGGCCATTACAGTTAATGTTGGGGAAGTACGATAGATACATGGTTGCACATATGACACACATGGATTAGCCCAGCTTGCTCACTAGGCGCAGGCTACTCTGCAGCACACAGATTATATTTAACACTGGTAGGTTTTTGACACACCATGGTTGTAAGGAAGCTAGGGCTACATCCCTCCTCCCAGCTGATCTGTATATATATATATTAAGCTGCCTTACATACAGTGGGTCTCTTGCAGTCCTTAAGGGGTTTTCACATGTCTGTTTCATGGGATGGCATAAGAGATAATGCGGACATGTAGAATTACAAGTCTAAAACAGACCAAGCAGTTAGATGGTTGCTGTATGCAAGTAAACCAACACATAGAGATTGAGCTTTTCCATCAACATTAATGACACAGTGCAACGGGGCAAGACCTCCATATTCCCCCTTTGCTTTAGTGCATTTAAACAGTTCACTACTCACAAGGTATCAATTTCACACACTATTCAAAGGAACTTATAAATTTCTGGGTGTACACTCCTAGCAGTATGGCACTTACTACTTTTGGTTTGGGGCGGCTATGTCCACTGCCTTGGTTGGAGCATTTGTTGCAGCAATCAAACACGTACTAATCTACAGCATACACGATAACATTTAGCCTGATGTTGAATGCTTGCTCTTCCTTGCTTTCCTCACCTGATTACCCAAGGCTCCTCTGCTCGCTGCTTTATGTTTGTGACACCTGCAGTTTTAGGAGGCTCTAAGAAAGGGCTTGGGAAACACTGGATTACGTAATCAATTATTATATCATTATGGCCAAATATCAAATGGGACAAAATGCATTATTTCATAAAATGTATTTTCAGATTGCACTTACAACTGAAGCATTGTTGAGCAACAAAATCTTGGCTCAAAGTTTCTTTCAAGTGGGAAGGTTCCACTTCCACATTGTCTACCTCCTTTTCAGCAATCTTGACCTCCTCCTCCTCCAAAAACATCCCACTCTTCATTGCAATATTATGAAAAATGGCACACAGACCAATAATGTTGCACACAACATCTGGAGCGTACACGAGGGCTCAACCACACCAGTCAAGGCAACAAAAAAAGGCTTTAGGAAGTCCAAGGGGTAAATGTATTAATGTCTGGATTCTTCAACTCCGGCGTGTTCAGCGTCTTCGGCGATTACATTTAAAGCGGCACTGCATTGTAAAGGAAATGTATTAATGTCCGGATTCTTCAACTCCGGCGTGTTCAGCGTCTTCGGCGATTAAATTTAAAGCGGCGCTGCCTTGTAAAGGGAAGTTTCCCTTTACAATGCAGCGCCACTTTAAATTTAATCGCCGAAGACGCTGAACACGCCGGAGTTGAAGAATCCGGACAATAATACATTTACCCCCAAATGTTCATTCAATGACTGAGGTATGTGCAGAATTATATTTGACTGTGGCTGGATTTAATACTGGAGTGAGATGGCAATGTCAGAAAGGGTATGCAGTGTCTCATAAAAGTAGAAGAAATGCAGCTCATAAAAATCAAACCTATATGTGTGGCTGAATGTATGTTACTACAGACATTTTAAAGTCTCATAAATATGTAACTTTAGAAGGGAACAACATTATCCACAATATATATTAAAAATAGCATGATTCTAAAATGGTTAGCTGCATGGTGAAATGAGCTAAAATTCACGGAACATTGTGGCAAATACGTCCGTTAATACTTATATTACCAAAGTCATGTTAACTATTTGTATGTAAATAATCATTATTACTACTCTCTGATATATGACTAATTGCCTCACATTGATGGAGTAATAGGTGCTTCCTGAAAATTTAGCAATAATGCTATAGATGAGAAGAGACACATCACATATAGCCTGGACATTTCTGAAATGAAAAATTGATTCATTTTGTCCCAATGATGCCAGGATGATACAATCAAATGCCCCTATGACATGCGAAAAATTTGCAATATTATAAAACTTATGTTTTAAAACATACAAAGCCAAATTAGTAAACTGATTGAAGTATGACAGGAATAATCATGGTGCAACATTTAAATATCCAATTGAGAGCAGTCTGAGGCATTTTTATTATCACAGGTACTGTGTTCTGGAATGATCCAAGTGCACACAAATCTGGAGTACCAAGACACTTTGGAACTGTGTCAATAAGGCAAGCAAAGCAAAAAAAAGGAGTAAATTTGCACTTGGTAAAACCATGTTGCGTTGGAGGGGGAAGTAAATTTAAAATGTGGGGACAGATTTATAGTTGAGGAAGGGCATGTCCTAGATCAACTTTAAATTTCAGTGTAAAAATAAAGCTATTAAGTATTTGTGTGCTACATGAAAAAGCTGAAAAATAAAATAATAAACTTATTTGCACCCCTTTCATTGTAATATGGCTTGTCCAGGAGAAAATCTACTTGTTTTTTATGCTTTGCTGGCCCTAATGAATCAGGCCCATGAGGTATAAAAAGTTAAGAGGTTGGCAGTTGTGTACACCAATATTGGTAAAGAAATGAGGTATGAGGTGTTTATGTGGTGATGTCAGCTATGACCCTGTTAGAGATCTTAATTATTTTTTTTGTTAATTGGTAGTGGTATGTGTCTGAGAAAACCGGATAGAGTAAGTATGGGTAGTGGTTGTGTGGAAGAAAAAGTGTTAGTAGGTAATTACATTGTATTGGTGTCAGGCAGATAATAGCTGTTATTAATGAGACACACTCACTAGCATACATTCTACTAGGAACTGACATCATTTTCCACCTTATTGACATCTATTATGGGTATTTTGTTGAATAAGATCTACTGGATATGTGTAGTGGTAATATTAAATTGATGCCAATCAGATGTGTACACCTTTACTATTTGTTGAAAAATATTTTGGAACTTTGAATTATTGTCATATTTTGTGATATTCTGAACTTGTACACTTTTGTGATGGGTAGTAGGTTCTTTCTAGATGTTGCTTATGTCAGATTTAATTTGGGAATTTTTCAAATTTGTAGTAGTTACCTATCCCACTGGATTAATTTGAACTGATTTCCTCAATTGTTGTACCTGCTCTACCTATCCCACTAAATATATTTGAACTGATTGACTCACTTGTTGGACCTGCTATTGTTAAGGGAGTCGTGCTGTACCTATCCCACTGGATATATTTGAACTGTAGACCCATGGCTTCTTTGGACCTGACACCTCTGGAACACACAGCGTTAGCCTTAGTTGAAGGTTAACAAGACACCATCATCTAATTAAGCATCATCTCATAATACATAACTTAAAATATTTTACTGTTGTATAGAAATAAATGTAGCTGCACTATTAAACACTTTTCTAAATATGTAATAGTCTTTGATTTCATCCAGTGTTAATCCGTTTCCGAGTGAGGCAAAAATTAACAAATGTAGGAAACAATTGTATATTTCACCTACAAAAACATTCTAATTACACCATACAGTAATGTAGTTATTATCCATTAAAACAACAGCAAATCTGTACAGTTTAATATTCCTTTTATGTGATTATTTCTTGAAGAATACATAATTTAAATGGTTTAATATGCTATTAATACAAAGGCACAAAATGGAAGCTTGCACTTTACGGATATTGTAAATACATATTTATTTGGTTTAAAAGAAAATAAACCCTTTATATACATGGTAAAAGATGTATGCATTGACGACAATGTAAAAATATGTAATGGATTAACAAATACATAATATTAATATGATTTTCAGTTTTTTTTATTACATAAGCTGTACATGCCGAGAAAGAGAGCCAAACTGAAGATGAGGAAGGCAATGAAGAACATAAGACAGAAATGCAATTATCCCCATCTCCTGACGGTCACCATCTAACACAAACACAAAAATTTTTTGCAGGACATGCAAGCATTAAGCATCCATGTGGAAAATAACTTTTAAATAAATATGTCAACTGAAGGAGGAATGGGGGTGTGATTTATTTCTCACAATAGAAAGACAAGTGCAATAACTATTACTAATAACTAATCTCATTAAATATTAGGACAAAATGCAATTAGCGAATTATCCGCTATTTTGGTCAGGTTGCAATTACCTACACACCCTTTATCTCGGATTTGCTAATGAGGTATCTTTATACTCAACCTTTTAAAACATTTGCCTTGCACCACTACTACACAGGACAGAGTATCCCAGCTAAGAAGCTGACACCTCTCAACTAAGAATCCGTTATAGTGACTAACGCAATTTCAATCAATGTATATATATGATTATGTCTTGTGCGTTGCGATCGCAATTATACATACATATTGGAAGTTAGTTTCTATTGTATCATAACTGTTGCGATCACATCCGATTTATTAATATTATTGTTTCATTGTGTATAAAATCAGACTTGATATAACAATATATTAAGTATGTTTATGTAACTCTTTAATGTCAAGAGCCTGAGTGGAAATACTTGTGTAACCTGTATCTGGTGGTTGGCTGGGGGTATTACCAGTTGGTCACATACACAGTTACCATAAAGAAAGTCCCAAATAACTTAAGAGCTGATCTTTAGTGAACCGTGTTATTGAACTGTTCCTGGTCTTTGACATATAGGAAAGTGACCAGTGTAACTGTGACTGAAGCTTCTGTTATACAAACAACCTCAATACAGTCTCTTGTGTATTAATAACTCATCTCTGCTCTTTGGACAGCAGAACATTATAGAAGCTTGGTACTGGTATTGGCTGCATATGTCCTTTACTCTCAGGTTTTTGGCAGTATTTCTGAATGTTATTTCTGTACTTGATTTCTGAATGCTACTCTATATTTAATAAATTGCTCTTTGTGCTTTGGAACCACAACCTGATCTACCATCCACTTATGTACCTTTAAAATATGGGGCTCGTGAGCATACAGACTTACTCATCTCACTCCTTCAAAATTTAGAATTACCAACAAAAGGGTGGAAGATGCGTTATTAAAAGGTAAGGACATTTTGTTCTTTTTTTTTTTTTTTGCAATGATGTAGGTAAATCGAATATCCTGCTTTATGAATTGATAAGATGCTGGAAAGAATAAGGTAAAAACATGGTTTGTTCCGATTCCATTGTTGTTGTTGATGTTTAGAAACATGTGTTTGCAACTGTATTCTTATGTTTCTGTTCCCATATTGTGTTTCTTTATTGTCAAATTGACATAGATCTAAATGCTATAGTGATGTATAACAAATTGATTGTTTGTCATATATATGTTGAAAGTATCAGCAAGGAAAAGTGAACAATCTGTGTGACTGTTGTGAGTATTCATTGCATAGTCATTTTTGTTTTAATTTTTGTTTTAACTTGTCATTTAATTGAAATTCTCCCTCATTTAACAAAAGTTTCAATGCAATCAGAATCTGAACTCTATAATAACAAAATAGCCATACGGTGACTGTTCCTTACCATCTGCTTTAATTACACATATATGGTTCTTTATGTTTTCCTATGTTTTAGTTTTTATAAAGTACTGTGAATAAACATGTTGTTTTTTAATATTTGTACTATTTGCAGATTTCCTTCTATTATTCTGCCATCTGTGTTTTACTTTTAGTTTTTACAGATAGGCTTATGTAGAGCACTGTTTTAAAGGTTCTTTTTATGTTTATTTTGTTATTGAATTGCGTACTGGAGAAATTGTTCACTGAATTGTGAATTGTTGGTTGTTCATATGGTTAGAGTAGGGGTAGATATAGTGATAAGCAAGATTAGGAAACATTTTCTGACTTTGCCTGAGGTTGTGGGAGCGACAGTCACCACGGGTGCGACAAACTAGGTTATTTGAGAATATCGTGAGCAAGCGCATATATGTGAGCAAACAATAAGACTGTCGTGCCTAATGTTTCCGGGGCAGTTGGGTGTACCGTTGGGCTCAAGGTCCGAGGCCAGGTATTTTACCATTGTACCTGAGATGCTTGGCAACGCTTGGATATGATCTGGCCTGAGATTTCTGAGCCTGAGAGTTTGGCAGTTGGGTGTTCTGCAAAAGTGCAGACAGGGATAGATCCAGTGGTAGGATTAAGCCGGTTCGCACCAGTTCGCCAAAAGCAATACCTAATTTTAACGGCAGTCCAGCGAGCCAGTGGCCCTAGACTGAGTCCACCCTCTCTGTTGATGGGGGGAGCGGGGTCCTTTAAAAAAAAATAAAAAAAAATACTCACCTGTTCGCGGCGACGGCACTCGTCCTCCCTGCTCCGTTTGCAGTGAACGTCGGGCATGACATCATCACGCCCGACATTCAGTGAGGAGTGGCGCAGAGAGGAGTCAGCAAGCAAGAAGCAAGAAGACAGAAGACATGAAGAGAGGAAAAGAGAAGAAAGAAGCAGATCGAAAAGGTAAGTGAACGGAAGCAAGGGGGAGCAAAATCAGCATGGCACAGTGAAGGGGGGTAAAAGCAGCATGACACAGTGTGAATGGGGGGCAAAAGCAGCATGGCACAGTGTGAAGGGTGTAAAAGCAGCAAGGCACAGTGTGAAGGGGGGTAAAAGCAGCATGGCCGAGTGTGAAGAGGGGTAAAACAGACATGGCACAGTAAAGGGGGGTAAAAGCAGCATGGCACAGTGTGAAGAGGAGTACAAGCAGCTTGGCAGAGTGTGAAGAAGGGCAAAAGCAGCATGGTACAGTGCAGGGGGTAAAAGCAGCATAGCACAGTGTGAAGGGGGGTAAAAACAGCACGGCACAGTGTGAAGGGGAGAAAAGCAGCATGGCACAGTGTAAGGGGGGAGCAAAAGCAGCATGGCAAAGTGTTAAGAGGGACAAAAGCAGCATGGCACAGTGAAGGGGGAGGGCAAAAGCAGCATTGCACAGTGTGAAGAGGGGCAAAAGCAGCATGGCACAGTGTGACGGGGGAATAAAAAAGCAACATGGCAAGTGTGAAGAGGGTCAAAAGCAGCTTGACAGAGTGTGAAGAAGGGCAAAAGCAGCATGGTACAGTGAAGGGGGGCAAAAGCAGCTTGGCACATTGTGAAGAGGGGCAAAAGCAGCATGGCACAGTGTGAAGGGGAGCAAAAGCAGCATGGCAGAGTGTGAAGAGGAGCAAAAGCAGCTTGGCAGAGTGTGAAGAGGTGCAAAAGCAGCATGGAACAGTGAAGGGGGTAAAATCAGTATGGCACAGTGTGAAAGGGGGTAAAAGCAGCATTTAACAGTGAAGGGGGGTAAAAGCAGTATGACACAGTGTGAAGAGGGGCAAAAGCAGCAAGGCACAGTGTGAAGGGGTAAATGCAGCATGGCACAGTGTGAAGGTGGTAAAAGCAGCATTTAACAGTAAATGGGGTAAAAGCAGCATGGCACAGTGTGAAGAGGGGCAAAAGCAGCAAGGCACAGTGTGAAGAGGGGCAAAAGCAGCAAGGCACAGTGTGAAGGGGTAAATGCAGCATGGCACAGTGTGAAGGTGGTAAAAGCAGCATTTAACAGTGAATGGGGTAAAAGCAGCATGGCACAGTGTGAAGAGGGGCAAAAGCAGCAAGGCACAGTGTGAAGAGGGGCAAAAGCAGCATGGCACAGTGTGAAGGGGTAAATGCAGCATGGCACAGTGTGAAGGTGGTAAAAGCAGCATTTAACAGTGAATGGGGTAAAAGCAGCATGGCACAGTGTGAAGAGGGGCAAAAGCAGCATGGCACAGTGTGAAGGGGTAAAAGCAGCATGGCAGAGTGTTAAGAAGGACAAAAGCAGCATTTAACAGTGAAGAGGGGTAAAAGCAGCATGGCACAGTGTGAAGAGGGGCAAAAGCAGCAAGGCACAGTGTGAAGAGGTAAAAGCAGCATGGCACAGTGTGAAGGGGGTAAAAGCAGCATGGCACAGTGTGAAGGGTGGGCAAAAGCAGCATGGCACAGTGTGAAGAGGGGCAAAAGCAGCATGGCATAGTGTGAAGGGATAGCAAAAGCCGCACGGCAGAGTGTAAAAAGGGGCAAAAGCAGCAGGGCACAGTGAAGGGGGGGAAAGCAGCATGGCACAGTGTGAAGGAGGCTAAAAGCAGCATGGTACAGTGTGAAAGGCGGCAAAAGTAGCATGGCAGATTGTGAAGAGGGGCAAAAGCAGCATGGCACAGTGTGAAGGGGTGAAAGCAGCATGGTACAAAATTCTTTCTTATAACATAATCTAATTTTGTGTACCTCTTTTTTTGTTCTTATTTGAGTATTAAATGCATGAAATATTAAACTACTTTTCGGTATATCATTTTGTATACTTAAAACTAGAGATGGGCGGGCTCGGTTCCCTGAGATTCTAATCCATCCGAATTTTGCCTATCCGAGTACCGAGCCTAGCCGAGCAGGTTTGGTACTCTCCCACCCATTCGGAATCGAAATCGAGGCATAACGTCATTGTGACGTATTCGTATTTCTGAGCTCGGTTCTCACGAGAATTGAAAAGCATAAATACCAGCCTCCACAGCAATCCATCGCCATTTGACAGAGGGAGAGAGCAGGGTTAGGTCACAGGCTATATCAGCGCAGGGACAGAGCAATTATTGGACACATTATTGTTTCTATTCTATACAATTCTAATATTAATATCAATTGTTATAGCAGTAAGAGGAGGATAGAGGAGGAATTTTTTTCAATTTCTGGCACTCCAAGTGCTTTTGGGGTGTCCCTTATTCCCCATTGTTTTGCAGTAATTTTTCTGGCTGTCAAAAGACATATTTGTCAGCAGTATCTAAAACAATATTTAGCACTACAAGTGCTTTTGGGGTGTCCCATATTCCCCAGTGTTTTACAGTAATTTTTCTGGCTGTCAAAAGTCATATTTGTCAGCAGTATAAAGCTAATACAATTTTGGCACTACAAGTGCTATGGCCTCATTAAAATGGATTCAAAGCAGTCCACATATAAGCAGAATTAGCAACCCGGTTCTGTCACCAGTCCTGATGGTAGTGTTCCCAGTACGTCATCTGGGAAAGGCAATGTCAAAGTACATAGTCTTTTTAAATCAGGGAAAAAAACACACACCAAAAAAAAAAATTACTGTGAAGCGAAAAAGAAGTGTAACTGAGGAAAAGTTAAGTGTCGATAAAAAAACAATTGCCAACATGCCATTCTACACACGCAGTGTCAAAGAAAGAATGAGGCCTTCGCCTTTCTCTATTAGTGGCAGATCTAAAAATGTTAGCAAGCCTTCTTCTTGTACGGTCACTCGTGAGCAAGCAAGACCAAGTAATTTGGAGTCTAAAAGTGGTGCACTACTACTGTTACGCGTCAAAGCCGAGCTGCAAGAAAACAGTAAGGCATTAGAGGATAATGTATGCTCAGATTCAGAAATTACACCAATCCCTCTGAAGAGACCATCCACCATTGGTATGTCTAATCGTGAGCATTCTGATAATGTACCCATAAAGAAGGGCCTTTTCAGCAGTTCTGCTGATGTGTGCCTGAACAGCCCGAGTGTAGCCGGTGATACACCAAGTGAGGATGACAATTTGGAATTAGGGGCCTGATTCATTAAGGATCTTAAATGAAGAGGATCCTTATTTCAGTCTCCTGGACAAAACCATGTTACATTGCAAGGGGTGCAAATGAGCCTTCTGTTTTGCACATAAGTTAAATACTGACTTTTTTTTCATGTAACACACAAATACTTGATAGCTTATTTGTACACTGAAATTTAAAGTTGATATTTGTGTGCTACATGAAAAAACAGTCAGTATTTAACTTATGTGCAAAACAGAACACTCATTTGCACCCCTTGCAATGTAACATGGTTTTGTCCCGGAGACTGAAATAAGGATCCTCTTCATTTAAGATCCTTAATGAATCAGGCCCTAGAAGAGGATGAGGGGGAGATTTGGGTAGCCGACGAGGGCGCTGATGAGGATGCGGTTGATTGTGTAAGTCCTGCGCCAGTGGCAGCAGGGTGGCACCAGTGGCAGCAGTTCTGGCACGTGAGATTCTGGCACCAATTTGCACTTTCCAAACACAAACAGAGATGATGCTGGTGGCAGACCACAACAGTTTGACATCTTGGCTGGTTTGAAGGATTTGACCAAAAAATGTGTTACCTTGCCCATAACTGCAATCAATCCTACTATTAACATGCAAAGGATGGTGGAGGGCCTAGCAGAGATTAAACTGTATTTTTCCTAATTTGCACTAATACGGTTTGGGTGTAATATACACCCAAAGTCGAGTGCTCAATTGCTAAGAGTCATTGATGAAGAGGAAGACAAGTAGGCTTGTCTGTAGAATTTGCAGGCAAATTCTACTGTGTTATATAGGTAACACCCAAAGAGAAGCGCTCCATTGCTAATTGTAATTGCTGAAATAAAAATAATAGGGCTGACACTCTTGGTCAAAATCTGCAGTTACATTTTATTGTACCATAGCTCACTCCGAAATAGGAGAGGTGGCAGGGTTTAGTGCTAATCTTCCTCAAACAATACTAATTCATCCCACCATCATAGAAGTCTCTGTACTTGCCGATAATGGCCTTCAAAATGGAATTAGTAGTTCATTTTAGGGCAGAGCTGTCACGATTTTTGGTCAATTCTTTTACAGCAGAGCAAATATCAAAATGTTGTGCGGAATCATCTGCATCACCACTGGGGGTCTTGGGAAAGCAATTTTTTGTACAACAAGCAGTTGCCAGAGAAACTGAAGGAGAAGATGTCTAAACAAGCTGTTGATAGGTCTTGGATCCTTGCAAAGCAAATTAAGTATTTCGTCTACAATTAAAATTTAGTTAGCACATTTACTTTGTTTAATGTCACACGTTAAATTTCTGTAGCTCCTTGTCAAAATGTATTATTAAGGCAATCACTTGACTCAAGCTAACCGTGTCTGCACTCTCTTCACAGGTGACTACTTCGCTGGACTAAAGTGCATTCCCCTCAAATGCTAGTCTTCTTGCAGCTGCTGCATTCTCCTACATACTGTTGCAGAAAACAGAAATTGCCCCTAAATTTTTCCGGACACAAACAGCATCTCATGCATGTCATTTTTTAAAAGTTCTGTAACACCAAGTTGATTGTGTGTGCAAAATAGGAAATGTGATGGAATTCAACCCCGCTGTAATGCTTGAACAATATTGGGGTCGTCATCGGAAATGACATATCCTCAGGAGAGTCCAAGCAGATTAGCCATCTTTCAATGACATCCCTTCGTTTTTGGAACAGATTGTCAGCTGTATGCCTCTTAGTGAAGCTACTAATATCCAGAGTAGCTTACTTCTGAAAAATGTGCCGTACTTGGGTACATGCTGCTGCTGTCTCTGCTGGTGAAGGCGAATGACCAACCCAGTGGGCTGTCACAGTCATATAATCTTTACTTTGCCCAGTTCTGCTTGCCCACATATCTGTGGTTAAGTGTACAGTGGGTAGAATAGCATTTTGTAGCCCAATGATTACATTTTTAACAACTTTCTGATAGAGGTGAGGAATTACTTTTCTAGTAAAATGGTGTTGTAATGGAATTTGGTAATAGGGACAGAACACCTCAAGTAACTGTATGAAACCAGCTGCATTAACCAGCTGCAGATCTAATACTAGCATAGTCCTTATGGCGTCTGTGATCCGCTTTGTGACTCGGTGACAGATTTCATACTTGCTTCCTCTTGCAAAGGATTGTTTAACTGTAAATTATTGGTTCTGGGGATATTGATGATGAAGGTGTTGGGGGGGTAGATTGCAGGTGCTGGGATGTAGATGAGAGAAGGGAGGTAGATGATGCTGGACTGCTTGTTGTTATTTTATTTAACCTAAGTTTCTGATTTTCCCAACAGCTTTCCAAGAACTTGCTGAAAAATGACGTAACATGGATGAGGATCCCAGATGGTGTGGCTTTAAAAACGCTACAAATGGCTAGACAACTGTTGTCAGGATTTGTGTAAAATTAATTCCACACTTAAAAGGTGGATTTTTGGTCTTATGCCCAGGCATGACAATGGCCTTTTTCTTATCACTGGCAAGAACTGCAGAAATTTTTCTTTAAAAGTGTATGAAAATCATATTGTGACCTAGGATGTGGTCAAAATTGAATGGAAGTGACAGGAAATTAGTGTTAGTGAGGTTAATAATAATGTAGGTACAATATAATACTAAATTATGTTATTTTAGGCCAAAAAAATGTAATTTTTTTAACAAATTGCAAAACAAAACCAAACAAAACCAAAACCAAAACACGACAGTAATCCAGATCCAAAACCAAAACCAAAACATGGGGGTCAGTGAGTCAGTGAGCATCTCTACTTAAAACGGTCATTAGGGCAGAGAACCGGTTGTTAATTTATTTGAATCCCACCACTGGATAGATCTGTATTTGTTGAGCCCCTGTGAGCCAGATCGGCAGCCATGTGATCCAAACTATCACGTTATGGGACATATGTTGTAGTGCCTGGAGGTGTCAACACACCTTCCATAAGGGCAAATGATAAGATGCTGGTTCGGTCAGCTAGCTATATTGGGCCTGAATCTTTAGGGCACGTAATCTGAGCGCAACCCGCGCTCAGAATATGAAAACTTTATTTAGGCTTTGCATACACCTGAATTCATTAAGCCATGAATCACAAGATCCATGGTCTGTTGAATTCAACGCAGGGCTACTGTAGTACACAGGCACCGCAGGTACGTACGTATCTGTCAGCGCCTGCTGAACCAGCAGATCGTGCAGCATTACAGCCGGCCGACCTGATCTATACTGGGTAAAAATATTTGATTAAAAAAAAATGTGTGGGGTCCCCCCTCCTATTGCTATTAACCCTAGTGCTACCAAGCTAGTACTGGTTTCTGTGAAATCAGAGTAAAAAAATATGGGTCGTTCGCCTGATTTTACCAACCAGCATTAGGCCAATCAGTCGCCCTATAGCAAGGGGGGGGGGGGGGCACGCAGCAGGGGGTCCACCTGCCATAATGACAAACCAAACTCAGACTGTTCAGCATGGGACTGGATTCCCTTGGGAGTGAGTTCCACCCAAAAATTAATTAAGCCACGGTTCTACAAGCACCAGCATGCCCAGACTGTTAATGGCAGACCGGGTTGGCTGGGACTTGTAGTTCCACAAACTAAAATGGTGTTTTTAACTTTATCTTACATTACACAGATTTTATTACATACAACCACCACGCCAGGGGTGTAGGAAGAACCCTAGTGTTTTCAGCATGGGGTTGGTTTTTGCTAAGTGGGGAAACCGCACAATTTCATTGCTGACTCCACTCCCTAGGGAATCCAGCCCTGTACTGGAAGCCTGGGGTTGGTTTATCATTATGGCGGGAGTACCCCCTGCAGTGTGTCCCCACATTTTTTTTCCACGATATTGCCGTGATCAGCAGTAGCCTGGCAGCACTAGGATTGATAGCAATAGGGGGTGGGCACGCAGATTTGTTTTTTTTTCAAACTGTTTTCTTTTACACAGTTTTTACGAATGAACTGGTGGTCATTCGGCTGTAATGCCGGCCAACCTGACAGCTAAGTTAAACTAGCCCCATAGCTGGAGCAAGAGTTACGGGTGAAATGGGAGTTTGGAATGGGAGTATAAGAGCTTGCTATGGCCAAGGCTGCGTGCGCCCTAGTCTGGCATGCCCACGCTGTACATTGCCTATGGTCACACATCCCCCTTTATTGCAAGTTGTAGTAAGTGCACTTTATGTTTGTTAAAGCACAGAGAATTCTGAGCATCCACAGTGAATTGAGTACAATACATTCAAAATCAGCAGATATGTACCGTAATGAATTAGGCCCATTATGTGCAACGGTTCAATTTGAACGCAAATCTGTACATTGAAAATGACTAAGAAGTATATTAGACCTTTTCCAGGTGTTGGTACTTTCGATAAAGGTATTTTCCAGAATTTAAGTATTAAAGTGCATGCAATTAGCTCACGCCAAATGCATCTCACACAATTTGAATGCTTAGAGCTATAGAAGCATGAGGGTGAGGAATGGTGAGTTAAATTAAGCACTGAAAATTGTGAACCTGTAAATGCGCATGCTTCTAATTGTTAGGACTCTGTCCTTCATTCTGTATTAGGCCTGCGATACCTTTGTGCTGCCAGAGGTGCTGCTGATGTACCTGGACAGCTCTCTTTGCCTACTAGGGGTTAAGTCCTGATTATCTGAGCTGGATAATGCTCACCTGTGTCTGGCCTTTAAGAGTCTGCCTTTACCATTAATTTGTGTCAGTTTGTTTGTCTTTGCTGCTGCTGGTTCCTCAATGCACTCCTGTTTTCTGATCCTGGCTGACACTCTGGTAATTGACTCTTGGTACTTTTGTGGATTTTCCAGCATATGTCCCCTGACTTTTCTGACTCTTTTTCCTGATTCTCCAGCAGGCACCAGCCTTACCTGTTCCAGTGGCTAAACCAGTTCCTCCATCGTGCCTGGGACCCTGCATCTCCAGCCTCAGAGCTAAACCTGGTAATCCTGCTACCTTGTGCTGCTGTCACAACCTAGGGTCTGAAAAGAACCCGCATGGTCTGCTTTAGTTTACGCTACCCTCCAAGAGGCTAATGAAGAAGGAGGTTTTCACCTTGGACCCCCGCAAGGGAGTTTGGACTCCACTGCTCCCTAACCGCAAGTCGCGGTTCTCAAGAACGGTGACAAGCGAGACCAAGAGGAGAACCCAGAGACAAGAGAAGGATCATCTACTAATAGGGGTAGCTGACATGTAAGGTGCGGACAACTGGAGAATAGATGGCCTGCAGGTGGATAATACACAGGAGTTCTGGGGAGCTGGAAAGCCCCAGAGTCAGGATCAGGATTAGGTGCGATGATTAGCAGGTGGATATTACGCAAAGGTCTTGGGGAGCTGGGAAGCCCCAGAGTCAGGTTCACGTGGAGGCGCAATGATCTGCAGGTGGGTGTTACACAGGTAGTAACACAGTGCAACAGGATGATGGAGTGCAGCAGCGGAGAACTGGCAGCACCACAGGTAGTAACACTCTGCAGCGGAATGATGGAGCACAGCAACGGAGAACTGGAAGCAGCACAGGTAAACAGGAGCCAGTGTAGAACATGTCTAGAGAGGTGAAGAGAACTGAAGATCTGGCACCCAGGTAATGAAGCAGGTGCTTTAAATAGACAGGGCTGACAGGTAATAAGCCAATAGAATGAATGAATGAATGGAGTTTTGAAAAGACCAGGTCAGCGCATGCACAGTACAGTCAGGCAAGATAGTGTCCGCCAGTGTGAACCACGGGGACTCGATGGGGAGAGCAGGACAATGGCAAAGAGGTGGATTGGAGGGATGGACCCTGACCGAGTGATCAGCAGGTCCAATGCCTGACAGCTGCAGTTTACCCCTTGTGTCTAGGAATCTGCATTTACCATTATACCTACTATTTTTGCTATCGTGAACCTGCTGCCTTATGACTCAAGTTTGCCAATAACCATTCACTGCATTTGCTGTTTTCTCTGTCATCCGTCTATACCTATTTTTGCTGTTGGTACCTGCTGCTTCTATGAACTGAGTTACTGTTTACAAATTGACTGCACCAATTCATTTCCTGTGTATCTCTGCTATAATAGACATTTTGTTTCACTAACACAACTCTTCATGGTTCTGTTACTGGGAACCATAACACTCATGTTCCCTGTGTACCAGCCCCTCTTTATGTAGAGAAAAACACTGCTAAAGCTGGAAAATTATATTCTGTGTTACCTGTTACCGTTGAAGATAATAATAAGGTGGAAATGACCCTACACTCATGTCTGCCATTGCCCACATGTGCACAAGATGACCGACCTGGACATGAGTGAGTGGCGGTAACTCTGTACGTTTCAAGTGTTGGGAGTGACCACTCAGAAGTAAGCACC
Source organism: Mixophyes fleayi (assembly GCF_038048845.1). Taxonomy (NCBI): domain Eukaryota; kingdom Metazoa; phylum Chordata; class Amphibia; order Anura; family Limnodynastidae; genus Mixophyes; species Mixophyes fleayi. The sequence continues at coordinate 55,144,413 of NC_134410.1, forward strand.
TTTGGGCATGTTGTAAACTGAGTAATAATACATTAACACTTTAGAGGCTTTAGCACTTTCTCTGGTCATGAACTGAAGTCTACACAAGTTGCAGAGTTACATCCTGTGTATACATTTGTTGTCCCTGATGGTAGGGCTGGTGATGATGTGGTAGTACCAGTGAGAAATGTTACCATGTGTTGTCAATGAAGCAGGGCAATTATTTGCAGTTTCCCCGATCCAAGAATAAATTTTAAATTTGAAGTTTATTCAGGACTTTGGAAATGCTCAGAGCATGTCTTTCTGAAAGTATGGATGTTGCAAAGCTTATTAAGGACACAAAACTTGAAGGGGACATTGCTCTGACTGATTAAGTCAATCAAAATAACATTGCAAATATTGTATCACAAATTGCTTTTGCTTTTCCTGTTGTGCTAGATTGGAATAATTTTTTTCTAATAAACAGAAAGAAAATGATGGGGCTATTGAATACTTTTCTGGGGCTTTATCTGAGATGGTTAGATATACTGGGTCACAGATATAACTAATGTAAATTACAGAGAAGTAGCTGAGCTATAATGATGGATGGACTCACAGAAGCTTTAAAAATAAGAGCCACATCAATACCTAATTGTAGAGAGATTACTGGGGACACTCTTAAAGAGTCCGCAATTAATCATGACCTACATATAATTAATAAGAAAGAGCTACAGAGTTTCCACTTATGCACATAAATATACAAGCTTTGCAAACGCAATGCCCGCAAACTCCATCATATAACACACTCCATCATATAACACACAGTCTAGTGCCCGCAAGAACTCGCATTTAGGCACATGCCGCTATTGAGGAGAACCAGGGCATACATCTTGCAACCGTCTAGCAGTACATCACTCTAAAGTTATGTTTCACATGACCACAGGCCTGATGATTTGCGCAGTCATGCAGTTGACATCATGCACGCACCCTGCATTAGAATCTGCGCACAAACACAATAGCGACAGCAAGAGCAGGGGAGATATTACAATGAGGCCACACCCGTAGTTTACTACATGTACAATTAATTGTCAATTCTCTCAAAGAACGAAATGTAAGCATTGATATTGCAGAAAAAAACAATCTTTTTTTGTACATACAGTGGCAGCAGATCTGTACTAACATCTCCGTTGAACTTGTCTCTTACCAGGAAAGGAAAGATTTAGCGTTTAAATTTAGCTGTCAAAGTTGCCAAATATTAGCGATTTGCAAAAATCCCTCCTTAATACATTTACCCCTTGAAGATGTGTTATTAGATATTCCAGAGAAATATGTCCAGGAGGTACAAGGTGTATTGACAATCCTGCAAAGACTAATGGTACATCACCCTGTTATAGGCTCAGTTCCATCCAGAGCAGAACAAATGTTATCTCAGGTATCCTGTTCCCTATGGTCTAAGGATGGACAAGACACTGGATTAATGGTGAATATAGTTCCAGTTATGGTTTATATAAAAAGAGGTAGGCAAGTGTCAAAAATACCACAATACCCGTTAAAGTTATTTTAATTTGTACTTCCAGCAGAGCCAATAGCCCCATCTCCCCGTCAAGAAGAGTGGTGGGATGGGCTACAGACTAGTGCATTTAAAAGGGATAAACAAAGTAGTTGAGAGCCAATTCCCTGTAGTACCTAATCCAGCTACCATCCTAATGCAAATTTTTCTTTTTGCCAATCAATTCACTGTAATTCGATCTGTGTTCTGCTTTCCCTTCTGTGTCTCTACACCCTGACTGTCAGCACCTCTTGCTTTTCACCTTTTGGGGGGAATAATACACTTGGACTTGATTGCCTCAGGGGTTCATTGACAGTCCTGGGGGTATATTTACTAAAGTGCGGGCTTGAAAAAAGTGGAGATGTTGCCTATAGCAATCAATCAGAGTTATCACTTATTTAGTACATTCTACAAAATGATAGTTAGAATCTGATTGGTTGTTATAGGCAACATCTCTACTTTTTCAAACCCGCAGTTTAGTAAATATGCCCCCTAGTATCTTATCTTAAGCTTTGCATGACTGTTTACAATCATTTCAACCTACTTATGGATCTGTTCTCAATATGTTCATGATTTTTTTTGTTATGATCACATTCATTAGAGTTATCTCTAACTGGCATTGAACAATTGTTATTTTATCTTTCAGAAACATAACACAAGGCTGCTAACAACAAATTACAGCCATGTCAGATGAAAGTGAAGTTCTTGGGACATTGTTTATTCCAGGGGCTGAGACACTTGACACTGGACAGAGTACAGGCCATATTAGACATGACACTGCCTCAAAACCAACAAGTATGTACATTCCTTGGAATATGTGGGTACTGTAGGCATTGGATGCCTGGTTTCTGTATTCTGGCATTATGAATGCAGGAATTAGTGTCACCTACTGTGACAGGATGCCACCCTGTCTGTTGCTGCTTGAAACCGGCTGGGCTTACTTTGCCACCCTTTCCTTTCGGTATCCCAAACGCACCCTCTCACTGCAGTGGGAGGGGCTTACAAATGCTGCCACCACTGGACTCCTTTACCGGCATCCAGTACCGGGTTTCTTCTGGGTAACTGATGCTGCAAGTGTACCCGTTACTTGTGGGCTGGTACTCCTGACCTCTTCCTATGGATCAGGGTTGCTGTGGAAGGATTCCCCCTGGCCTATCACACTGACCAGAGCTGCTGGGTAGCAGCAGAGCGGTGGTACTGGATGCTGGCTTCAAACCTCAGAAACAGCCGGGAATGGATTAGATCTTGGTTCTAGTCTGTAGATCACAGGGATAGAGAAGTTTTCCAAGCAGGTCTTGAAGCATGTGATGTTAATTTGCTCACCCTGAATGAAGGTACCGGGGAGCAGGTCAGATGGAACATGAAAAACAATTTTCAATACAAGACAGTGCTTTTTATACAGATTTGTACACAGCCTAACAGGGTAAGACAGCCCAATGAGGGCTAAGCTATTTTTAGAATCAGGATGCAATTTATTTACCCAAACATGGATTTACATGCAATGCAAAGCTAACAATATTTACTCTTATATGTGATATTATAAAACTTTTCTGTGATTTCCTGCATCTCATTTTGGACACATAGAAAATCTAACAGCAGTCTAATTAAGCCTTCCTGTGCCTTCAGGTGCTAGACCCTCACACATCAACATGTCTAATTAACATGAGGTCCTTTCTTCAGATAGCTACAGAAAACACATTCCCAAAGAAAGTCACAAAACCCCAAACAAGTCATTTCCCCACATCACAATGCACAAAATACTTCCTCCACAAAGGCTTATTGTATCAGATATATACGTCAGAAATCATGCATTTCCTCTAGCAAGGTTAAAACAAATTAGTTTCTTCCCTGGTCTAAAAGATTTCCCTTACCAAAATATACACAATATCAAAAAAAAGTTCATTCGCAATTATATAAATAAGCGCCCTGCACTATTTCCTTATTTCCTAATTTATACCATAAGTTACTTATAAGTGATCCAGTCACACCTACCAAATCAGATGCAACATACTGAGCAAATAGGACAAGATTTCCTAGCACTCAAGGACAGTTTGACACAATCACCTGCATTGGGCATCCTAGACTATGGCAAACCATTTGATTTGTTTTGTACAGAAAGTGTTGGTTGTGCTGCAAGAGTCTTGACACAAAAACATGATGACACTAACCAACCAGTAGCCTATTACAGTAATTGGATACAGTAACCAGATCCCCTCCCTACATGTTTAAGGACAGTAGGAGCAGCTGCTCTTCTAGTAGAGAAGAGTGAGAGCGTAGTATCGGGTCCTTATTTGACACTCCATACACCTCATGCAGTATCTGAGACAAGGCATATCTCATCTGTCAGATTTACTAAATGAAAGCTTGCCCTTATGGCACCTGCAAATATTATGATTAAAAGGTTTAATATCCTCAATCCAGCAAATTTCCTACCGTAGGTGCCTCATAAGGCACAAAGGGTGGAGAATGAGAGTGGAAATTTAGAGGAAGACAGATTAGTATTTATTTGGATACACATTATTGTTTGGAGCATTAAAATCAGATCTTCATGGTGAGATCTAACATTAGTGATGTCCCTTTAGTAGATGCTGACTTGACACTAATGGGAGCTGTCATAAACAGACGGACACGAAAGAATTGTGCCTTGGATATGACAGACATGACAGAGGCACTATAGAGGCTGAGCCCCTAGGGTCACCACATTCAGCATAAGGCACTGAGCTTATAGCACTTAAGAAGGCAAGATAGGCATAGTAAGCCAGTAGTTCCAAAACCATACTTTCCATAGTCAGGTTAACACATTTAGGAAGTGAAGATGTGTGTAGATTAGTAGGTGCATACTGATGTGGTCCTGGCTTCTCCTCTCATGGCAGTAAAAAAGACGCTTCATGCATTACTTGCCTGTAAGAAGACAGGGAAGGCAATACCAACCAAACTGTTCTACAGCCCACCTACAGACAGCCTTTTCATTGTAATTCCCATTGATTTCATACAATTGCCACCATGTAGAAATCTTGAGCTCATATTCTACCCAGCACAGGACATAGTCAGCAATGTGCACACTCCGGCACGCGAGCGCATGCCACAGCCAGCAACAAGCACCCATTATGGGAATCACTTGACGTCAATGCAGGGCGGCATTTACACATACATTTAAAGAATATGAAGTACTGCCATTTTCAAATGCTACGAGTATTTGATGAATTTTGCTTTACAATGGCCTCAAGCTTTGTGCATCATAGTCTAATCTCACCAGGCCCTGTTGCATCAACTACTTCCAAGGAGCCAGAGCAAGCTGAGACAGGGGTTGTAAAAGGATGTGATCTGGTGACTCAGTTACTCTCCTATAGTTCAAACATTGACCTTGGAGGTAAAAGAACCCCTTTGTTTGTTTATCACTAATTTGATTGTTAAACTCACAAAATACTCTGCTTAAATAAATCTCCATGGTTTCCTGCTTTCATTTTGTTTACATTATTATAACTTTAAAATTGTAACTCATTCAAAAAGGTACTTACATGAAAAGGAATTATTAATCATATATGCCTTGAATGATGTATAGTCCTTTAAATTTTGAGGACCATCATTGATATCGTCTTTCTCCTGACCAGTAAACTTAGCCTCTTCCTCTCAAGAAACCCACTCCAGATGGCAATATTGTAAAACATTACACACGGATCTATGATGTCACGCACAATATCCGGTGGATACATAAGTGTTCCCCCAGACTGCCCAAGGAAACAGAATCTGACTTTTAAAAGGACGTCCGCCATTCTATAACTAATCTAATTGTCTCCTTTAAATTAAAGGGGTAAAAATAAAGTAAAATCATATGTGTGCATAGGGACACAGTTGTGTAAAAATGTATTTGCTTTAGATGTCGCTATAAACATCTAGCAATATTCAACATCTTTTAAAGAATTACAGAATTATGCAAAGAGTGTTGTCATTATTTAGAACATTTTGAAAAGACACCTTTTATAAATATATTTGGACAAAGCAATTGACTTATGTTTAGCAATGAGTTAAAAATAAAATGTAGCTAATAGCTAATCATCTCCATGTGGCCTTGTGCCTCCTTGAATCTGTGTTAATTTTAGACATATATCTGATTGCCTGATGGCAAAAAAATCATGGGTGCTTCCTAACCATTTAGTAACCAGACATGAAATCTGGAGAGATACATCATATATAGCCTAAACAATTATCAAGTGGATAGCTTCATGGGATCAGGGCTGTATGTGTACCATCTACTGCCCCTATAATGTGCAGGAAGCAAGCTATGGTGTTTTAAGGCCACATGGGACTCCTCATCAAGTGGCAGATTAATAAATTGATGTATGTGTGACAGGAAACCTGCAGCGCCACCTTCAGCATATGACCAAAGGCTGGGAAATTCCTGCCACAACGCCCACTATGGTCTGGAATGACCCAGATGCACATAAATGTAACACCATCAACAGTGGTATTGCTCTAGGAATGTTGTGCAGAGTCTCTAGGTCACTCTGCACAATGCGAGTGTCCATGATGAAATGATGTGGAAGCCAATAGCAACAGATCACCTCAGCGTCTGACATCCCAAGGAGGATGACATGTGGCCTGTAGACACGTTCCCTGGGCATGCAATATTGTTACAGTTGCTACTAACGACATCATCACTTCTGAGAAACAAAATGGCACCATAAGCGTATCTTTCCTATGGTCTGATATAGTCGTGTTTGATGAGATCATTGGTGTGAGGTGTCCTGGTGAATTAAAAATCATCCAATCTGATTCTGAGAGTTAATGCCAGTTGGTTATCACTATCATCCAGCATTTACACCTGCCCTGTAGCAGGTGTAAAAGATACGGCTGAAACTAAGCACACTTATTATAAACACAAGATTTGAATTAGCCATATCTGCATTAACAGGCCCTTACTGTATATGGTCTACATTAGTTCACCCATTCCCACCCCCATTTAACCTCTCAAGTCGCAAGGGGTCATAAGTGCCGGATGTGTGAGGATATGAATTGAGCTCATTTGCATAATATCTGTTTCTGAGCATGCACAGTGCGATCTTATGCAAAATATGATAGACAAACGGATGGATTTCCGGACGAATCAGGCCCATAATGTTCTTACTATACATTTATGAGTTTATATTGTATAAGATTTAGCTCTGTTTTTTCCTACCATTTTTTATTTTCTTTGTATTTCATATACTAGTAAATATATTGAAATGAGATTTCTAATTTTGGAATAACTTTTTTACTTCTGTTAATACTTTCTACCATAAACAAGCATTCCTGCACTATATACATTTATGATCATTTTTTACTTTCTGCATTAATTGTGCCACCCAAATGCAAGAATATAACTAAATAGTTTTACTTACACTTCTGAATGTGCCACCAAGACAATACTTAGCAATTTAAGAGATTATAGCGCCTATTTGCCCATTATTTGTATCTTAATCAAAGGTACATCTCTGGACCTATTCCAAAACAGAAAAACATTCTATCAATTTCCATGCCCTAATTACTTTTGTCATAATTAAAGCGTAAGCCTTTAAACATTAGCCTATACCAATAATTCATGAAAAACATAAAAAAATAAACTGCTTCAAAAGAAATCAGGTAATTACAGTAGCTGAGAGATGCAATAAAATACAAAAACATAATTTTTATGTACAAAATGATATATTAATAAAAACACACAGTTAATTGTTATTTATAATGTTTTACCTCAGATGCATTTCCCCGCTTAACACTGTATATGAATGATGAAGCAATGATTGGTGTAGAAGCAAAGCATTATTTACATGTATAAAAGGTCATAATGCATCAAACATATCATTCTTACAAAACACAGGCACACAAAGGCTTCACAGATTTCCAACCAAAGAGACCTCTAGAGTCAGAAAATATATTTTCATCATCCAGTACATTAATGTGTGCTGGTTTGTGCAGTTTTGTGAAGCTTGTGTTTTTTTCAACTGTACGGAACTCAGAACAATAATCTATGCTACTAAAACAATGCCATTTGTGTCAACTGGGTTTATAAAGACTAAATGTTACAATTGCAGCTATAGGGTATGTTAAAGGCAATTGTAGCTATAATTGTATTGATCATACTACATCTTAATAAAGTTTGATGAATAATCCTCATTCTCATCTGTGGGTTCAAAGTCCCGATTAGTATTACATTATTCTTAAGGGTTGCGTATTCATTTTAAGACTCAAATAAGACTATACCCACAACAGATTTTGAGTTCTGATTAGGATACACATGTACATATCCAGCATACACTTATTTATTAGAAATACATTTAAATTGCATTTCTTTATATCATTTTAAAAAATTTGTTGCATGAGGCTATATAAAAAATAATCACTTATTTCAACAGCAATGTTTGTATACTATACAACTGAATTGCAAATACATTTCATTGCCAAGTAGACATGGAATAATCTGGTAATCATTGAATTTCATCTGTAAAGATATTAAAAGAATATAAAAACAGTTATCAAATTCAATTGGTTAAATGCACTAAAATCACTTAATATGTAAGAATTATTACAGGGGAACAAATGATAGCATCTGCATAACTGGTATATTATACTATAAAGTTTACTAATATGTACATTTGCTTGTTGTGTATTTTTAATAATGTTCTGCTAGACTTTCTTTTTTTATTCACACTTACAAAATCACAAGGTAGTCACATAATCTATAGAAAGGAGGGAGTACTACAGCTTCTGCTCTGACATGGAGAAATGTAGTCAGCAGCTTCTCCTAGCTCAGTCCATAGTTGCAGTTGTGTTCATTTCCCTGCACCTCCTCCTTCTGTCTCCCATATCAGCCTCTCATCAGAAGCAGCAGCAGCACTGAGAAAAGAGAATGCTGTCTGCACACAGCACGGCCAAGCTCCTGTGAGAGCTGATGGCAGCTTTAAATGCTGTTGCAGCCGAACTGATCTGCTAAACCAATTTGCAATTCCACCCCTTTAGCCAGTGGCTTTGGTACAGTCCTTAGGAGCTGTGTCTGCACCCAGGATGGTAAACGCCTGCTTGTAGCACTGGAGCCCTAGGAGTGCGTCTGGCTGATGATAAAGGAGTGCTGTTTCGTGTAGGAGATTATCACTTGCTGACCCATAGAACTATACCTGTCACCATCATCTTGCTTCCATCTCTTACGGGCGGATGACTGGTGTAAGAAAAGGCATTCAAGGTGGATTTATCTACTGCTTGCTTTGCAAAGAAGCGGTCAGGCAAGGGCACCACAGCTAGGCTATGGCAAGACCTGCACAGGGCAAAAGAAATCAGCCTGGGGGATCAGGGCTGCTCAAAGTTCCCACTCAATAGGTAGGTGCTTGCATTGACGGATCTGTGCCCCCAATATGCTTCTCTTTCTAAGAGCAATTTCAAATGATTAGTATTTGATTGCAGAGACTCACGTATGCACGTGAGGAAAACATGCTCTGTTACTAGCATCACTTTATAGATACTCCGTTTCTCTGTCGTTTGTGTATAGCTGGGTGCTGTTAGATTGTTGGATATGCAGTGGATGGATTCAGCACTCTAACAAGTGGACAGCACCTCACAGTGTGGGGGTCTCCTATATAAAACCTAAACAGCACGAGTGTATTTGCACTCAGCACTAATACAGTAGTAGTGCCCAGTAGAGGAGTGTTTAGTTTTGGGGGGTTTAATAGTGTTTATCTATCTATCTATCTATCTATCTATCTATCTATCTATGTTTTATTTGGAGACAAAATGACTGAACTCAGGACTGCTTCATATACTACAAAATGCCCATTTCTGCTTACTTGTGACACTATTCTGTAAAAGGCACTGATAGAAAATGAATATTTATAATCAGAAATTGACTTACTGCATAAGTCACTGTTATTTTAAAATTACATTAAGATTTATTCTACCAGAACATTTTCAAGGGAACATCATTTTCATCTTGCAGTCTGTGGTATTTTCATAATGATTTATTACCACTGTGTTGGTTTGCTGAAATGAATATTATGTGCACCTATATCTTTCAGAACTGCATGAGTTAAACATGATACAATAAATAAAAGAAGGGAAATAACAAATTGGGCATACTGTCAGGTGGCACAAGTAAAAGTTATTGGATGGAAGATATTCCACAATGAAAATGAATGGTCCTAGAAAGCAGTTATTATAAGTAACATTCATATCACATCCAATCAAAATTTCTGTCTATATGTCACAATAACAGTCTCTTTCACATTTCCAGTTTAGCTACAGATAACCAGATTTTAAGCGGAATACATATGGATTTCAGAGAACAATAGCTTTTAAAAGGTTTATTATTATGTAGTACTTTAAAGTAAATAATTTTCTGAGTCTTCATTTAACAGTAGATGTGACTTTTATTTGTTGTTAACTCATTGAGTGCCTTGTAGGCCAGATCTTTGCTACATGTTATGTTTTTTTGGCACTAAGGCATCCCAGGTATAGTAAAGAAAATTCTAAACCTAAATGTAACTGACATGACACTTCTCCATGTCATATTACCTTGTATTTGTGTTGTGACCCCTTCAGTCTCCTAAAACTGTGTCCATCTGCAGCTGTTGCATGGTACGTTGATACATTTTTGACCCAAATGTCTAGATATTTGTGCTAAAGGTCGATTTTAAAACCTACCATGCTGGTCATTTAAAAATAGGATACAGTGTTGGTTTTGTGGCCAGTAACACGAACATTTCAAAGTGAAAAGGAAAATCTACCCACTTTAAGAGGGATATTTGCAATAATTGGGTGAGGCAAATGATCCAGTCAATTAAGAATTACTGTAAATAATATGCTGTTTACTTCCTCAGACTAAGGATCTCCTATTGAATACTTGATTATTTCGGTGACATTGGCTTTGCGGATAGTTTTTGTTTGCTAGAAATACATTGGTGTCCTTATTTGGTTAAGCAGTCTGTTAATTCTAAGTCTATTCATTGAGTATCCTCTACCCATATCTACAACATACACCAGCTATATTCCCATTTTCAACTTTTTGCATGCTGCCTTCTGCAAATATATCATTTTCTTTAATGTTGTAGCTCTTAGCAAATGTATAGAGCCCAAATAATGATGTTATCTCAACTCTGCAAACCAAATAACAACCAAATAACACTACACATGATGCTCAATAGTTTAATGGGACACATCCTTTTTTGTTTACATGCCAGTAAAGAAGGTTTGTTTGTTTGTTTGTTTGTTTGTTTACTTTTAATAGTAGAACGTTAATATAAATGATCATAAGTTTATGATAGAATACATTAAAAAGCTTGTCTACAGATGAAAATAAAATGTCTTGCTGAAATAACTGGATAACTTAAAATACTATACACAGCTGTTTCCCTTTCTACCATAAAAAAATAAATAAGTCACAGGTTGATTACAGCAATGGCATTTTCATTAATTAGTCCATTCCTCCAATATGTCTGGGGAGGGTTAACACCCTGTGAAGTGAATATAGTTATAATGTCTCTCTAGTTATCTGAACCACAGCTGTAACCATGGTTTTTGCAAATTCAAAGTAGTAAACTCCCATCCGGTTAGACTCTACATCTGTATTTATGTTATAAATATTTTAAATAAATACTACCAGTATATATTTTCTTTTTACGGGATCATGTTTTTTATTAATCATTTACAAATAAATTTACTGTTTATTGTGGGGAGTTTCCAACTTTACTTCTTCGTACTGCAATACGCTATATTGCCATTTTAATAGACTATTTACACAATTTTTACTATAACCATTAATTACACTTTGAAATTGTTTATTTCCATGAAGGGATATTTCCAATATGACAACAATAGAATTTTCATTTGAACATATATTATTTGACATTAATCTACTGCTGATGTTTGGCCAAACAATTGTGTTGGATGTTAATTGCTACAAGTGTCATTCCAGCATTTAATGGAACAAATATATAAAAACATAAACATGGTACACAAAAGGGAATAATCATTTGTCTGTTATACCACTTTCATACTGCCGCCCCTGCAATATTCCGGGTTTTTAAAGCCGGGTTTTTGCAGGGGCTCGGAGCGTCCCAGCTCAGAAACACCATTCATACTGCACCTTGGACCCGGGAATTTCCCGGGTTGACCCCATTCATACTGCACAAGTCTGTGCCCTGGCAATTTGTGGGAGTCATCACCAGAGCACTTTTCATTGGCTGAAAGCTGGAATATGAAAAAAATCTCTCTCTCTCTCTCCTATGCAACTATGCCAAAACCCGGGTTGCACCATTCATAGTGCAGGCAACCCGGGTCCGACCCGGGAATTACCCCTCGATAAATCCCGGGTTGAAGACCCGGGTTTTTAGACCCGGGATTTTTCACTTGTACCATTCATACTGCACCAAGACCCGGGTCGTTTCAGCTCGACCCAGGAAAAATCCGGGATTTTGGTGCAGTATGAATGGGGTATTACTAAACAATTACTTATATGAGTAATGAGTGAGAATGCAGTGTGCACTGATTAGTCAATTGTGTTATTTTCTGTAGTTTTCTTTGGCTTTCTTAACAATAAACTTGTTTTTGCCACCTCCTCAAAATATATTTAAAACTTTATTTGCTGACAGGTAGGACAATGAGATGATTAGCATAAGGCCTGTTTAGCTGTTCAGTATGGATTCATAAACTCCTACTTATGTGTTTATCTGTTATTCAGATGTATGTTTTGGCGCTTCCTGGAAAAAAGGCATCAACGTTGTAATTACACAATGTCATTTATTTGAATAGTCAGCTTCAGAAGCACAGAACCTGTGAAAGCAGTGCAAGAATCCCAAGCAGGTTCCCAAGCAACAAAAATTGCAATGATGAAACCCTTCATATAAACATTGTCACTTCAGCACCATAGGCTGCAGTGCAGATTCAGCCTACTGCATCTTCTCCATAAGAAGCAACAGCAAGAAAGTGATATACTGCTGTGAATAAAATCCACCTTTCAGTGACTTTGCTTATTTACAAGAGATTTGCTGCAGCAATACCATGTGACTTGCTGCAACGCTTTCTGAGCATGTGATACAGAAAGCAGAGTAACATTGCTTATTAAATCATGTGATAATGTATCATTTTTAAAAATTAAGGTTCATAAAGACTTGGTAATATTCTCATATATTACTGTCACTGTATATTAACAATCAGAGCATTTTTAAGTAAAAAGCATTTAATACAGATATCTAACGGGATAGATAAAACCTTAATGTTATTATGAAACTTTGAATAGCAAGATTTTATGAATAGTATTAGGAAAATAATGTCTTAAAATACATTTAAATGTAAACGATGATAAAATTTTAAACTTAGAATCCTTTTTATTATTCTAAAATGAATATATTTTCTACCTGTACAGAATACATTTGAAATGACTCAATAGGTTTCTGCACTGAGTGAAATTGATTCCAATTTGTACAGTTTGAAAAAAATGTTTCAGAATGTCAAAATAATATAGTCCCAAAGTATACATTTACAATGTGGCAAAGTGAAACACAACCCACACATGACAAGAGAAATGCCATTGTGCAGTTTTTATGAAAGTGAAGCCAGTCTTCTAAATTTGTACTGTGTGCAAAATTGATATTTGTTGTAAGGCTGACAAATAGGGTCTAGGAACAATCACTGCATTTATGAAAGAATTAAATAAAGGCTTTCAATTGATAATGTATAGTGCTGAACAATTTATATTTATTAAATAGACATACTAACCTTTTTCTTAAAATGGATCTGTCAACCCCCACATTTAAGCACAAGAACGCATAAACAAATTATTAAGAGAGGATTTGTCTAGTGTGTCAAATGTGCTAACAGTAGAAGATGAAATACAGTCTATCTTTTTTGCCCTACTAGAATTCCTGATGAATGTGTTTCCTTTGCATATGCCTTTGGCTGGAGATGGAGGAGGTAATATAGAAAATAATTACAATGATAGCATTTCAGAATAAAATCCTTGACAATAAAGTAATTAAATAATTGTCTATATGCTGTAGAATTCATTAAGAAAATTTTAATATACAGTGTAAGTCCAACTGTAAGGAGACATTGGAATGTACTAAGATACAAATATACATACAGTAAGCCATAAAACCCACTCAGACATTTTTCTTTCTGTTCCATCCTAACTTGGCTAGACCAAGTAATTCTAATTGGGGATTGGTTGCTTTGAGTTATTGCACATTTGCATGTATATATCTATGTTACTAAATCACCTACATTAAATAGAGAATATAAATCTAGAGGATAGCTCTATCATTTAATATATACAAGGGTGATTTTATATGGTACAACAGCATAGCAGTATTATATATAGATGCTTTCAGCTGGAATGATATTTTTCATAGTTTGTGTTACAATTGACTAGCAAAATAAGAGCATAAAAACACTGATAAAGTTACTCAAGGGGTCACAGTATCATTTTGAATAAAATGTTTTAACTAGTAAGGGCTCCTTGTCTTCTTAGGCCACCAGCGAGCTACAATATCGGCTTTAGTTCATCACCTAGACCAATAGATGTACAGGGAAAATGTTCCCTGTGCCCTTTTTTGTAAACTGGCAGTGGTGGGAGGTATATTTTCAATGGGTCCATTTGAATAGGTCTAATGATTATTCGAGCATTTTGAAAATTTTCATTCACTTGACAGCCTCAAAAACAAGAGGTGTCATTAACTGAAGTGCGGAAATGTTAAAAGAAGATAAGTGGAAGGGAAAAAACAGAGAAACATGGTTTAACTTAAGAAGTTTGTAGTATAATATCATGGAAATTTGCTATGTGACAGAGCTTTATGAATTAATCTGCATTTGGCTTTATGGCAAATACAAAATGGGGAATACAGAATGCTGGAAATAATAATACAGGAAAAAGTCTAGTTTCAGTACTGAGAGGTGCAGTGGTTGGTATGCTCTGTTTAGTGCAGAGAGGTGCAGTGGTTGGTATGCTCTGTTTAGTGCAGAGAGATGCAGTGGTTGGTATGCTCTAGTTAGTGCAGAAAGGTGCAGTGATTGGTATGCTCTGGTTAGTGCTGAGAGGTGTGGTGGTTGGTATGCTCTGTTTAGTGCAGAGAGATGCAGTGGTTGGTATGCTCTTTTAAGTGCTGAGAAGTGCAGCGGCTAGTATGTTCTGGTTATTTCTGAGAGGTGCAGTGGTTGGTATGCTCTGGTTAGTGCTGAGAGGTGTAGTGGTCGGTATGCTCTAGTTAGTGCAGAAAGGTACAGTGATTGGTTTGCTCTGGTTAGTGCTGAGAGGTGCAGTGGTTAGTATGCTCTGGTTAGTGCAGAAAGGTACAGTGATTGGTATGCTCTGGTTAGTGCTGAGAGGTGTGGTGGTTGGTATGCTCTGGTTAATGCAGAGTGATGCAGTGGTTGGTATGCTCTGGCTAGTGCTGAGAGGTGTGGTGGTTAGTATGCTCTGGTTAGTGCAGAAAGGTACAGTGATTGGTATGCTCTGGTTAGTGCTGAGAGATGTGGTGGTTGGTATGCTCTGGTTAGTGCTGAGAGGTGTGGTGGTTAGTATGCTCTGGTTAGTGCAGAAAGGTACAGTGATTGGTATGCTCTGGTTAGTGCTGAGAGGTGTGGTGGTTGGTATGCTCTGGTTAGTGCAGAAAGGTGCAGTGATTGGTTTGCTCTGGTTAGTGCAGAGTGGTGCAGTGATTGGTATGCTCTGGATTATTGCAGAGAGGTGCAGTGATTGGTATGCTCTGGTTAGTGATGAGAGGTGCAGTGGTTAGTATGCTCTGGTTAATGCAGAGCGATGCGTTGGTTGGTATCCTCTGGTTAGTGCAGAGAAATGCAGTGGTTGGTATCCTCTGGTTAGTGCAGAGAAATGCAGTGGTTGGTATCCTCTCGTTAGTGCAGTGAGATGCAGTGGTTGGATTGCTATGGTTAGTGCAGAAAGGTGCAGTGATTGGTATGCTCTTGTTAATCCTGAGAGGTGCAGTGATTGGTATGCTCTGGATTATTACAGAGAGGTGCAGTGTTTGGTATGCTTTGGTTAGTGCTGAGAGTTGCTGTGGTTGGTATGCTCTGGTTAATACTGAGAGGTGCAGTGGTTGGTATAATATAGGTAATCAGTTGAGCTCTTCCCTTTAGTAATGAGAATCTGGCCTCATCCCTGTCAGTAAAGCAGTTAATAATAAAGCTTGTATAGTTGGAAATATTCAGAGGAGATATTTTATACTTAATTTATATACTCAACATTTAATAGTAAAACTATAAACTATACATTGCTACTTCTCATTCTGCCTCTATATGTATCTGGATATTTATCAGAGGAATGGGAGATATTTGACTGCTGCCATAGGAGGAAGTTAAGCAAGCTGCAGGTTGCAGAATATTTTTCACTGTACTGAATTTTGCTGATTATAAGCAGAACTGCACCTATCCATTCACCAAAATTTCCAGACAATTATATAATTTAAAGATATGCAATACTTACCAATACCATTTATCTTGCATTTGCCAGTTGAATTTTGGTGTTATTAAAATACTTGTACTGCATAAAAAGTGAGAGACTGAAAAGGAAAAAATAATTTCTTGGTTGGTATAAATTAAATTTGCAAGGTTTTAATTAACATGCCAATGGCCTATGACTTAATTTGGTTCAGTAAAATGTACTATACTTTGTATAACATAACTGATAAGTTTAGACACATTTTAGCATGTAGACCAATAAACAGCAAGTTCAGCAACATGGCAAGGAGAGATAATTGACTGTCACATGCAGTATAGCGATCCATTCTTCTCACACAGCTGACAGATGTGGCCCTCATGTGTAGTTTGTATTGAAGTTTTAGTCAACTTAAGCCTTGTAATACTTGATGAAGTGTAATCGCCACTTACCTCTGTACTGGCGTAAAAATATGCTGTAAGTAATGAGCATTATGCTGGCATATGTCTAGCATATTGTGCAGCTAACATAATGAAACATTGATTTACAGCAGCATTGCCAAACCTGATGATTTTAAAACAAATTTTCAGTCAATAGGACTTATTTAATGTCTTCAAATAGATATTTTCCCAATGTTTTTCTAGATGTCATTATTAACACTTTACATTTACAATACATTAAGCATATTTTTGTTGTTGGCACTCCTAAATCAGTATTTATTTTTCAAGGATTAGTGTTGTTTATGAGTGTGTGCATGTGGGTGTGTTTGTAAATGAGTTTTTAATTATTGTAAAACAAAGTTCTGTAGAAAACCATGAAACAATGCATGTATTGAGCTTTGAACATTATGGACCTCATTTAGAGTCGGACGCAAAGTCTGTTTTAGGCGCAAGTGTCCAAGATGCAGGCGGATTTGGTGCATTCTGCACATGCATGCACATGTAGTGTTTTTTTGTTGGATGCGCCTAAAACAGACTTTGCGTCCGACTCTAAATGAGGTCCTATTTGTTCATTGGGTGCCTCCATGATGATGGGCAATACTGTGATGCATATAGTGACAAATACCTTTGTATAAAAAGTGTAATGCTTTGCAGGACATCCTGACATTCAAGCTACAGCATTGCATTGTTCACTTTAAGCTACAACATGTATCCCTTGACTATGGTCAGATAACCTTTATGTTCTCAATCATCCATGTGTACCTTATTTTTTATATGGGTGGGAGTTAAATAACATGTAGCCAATCAGATCATCAGCATGCTCACAGGAGCACAGACTATTTCAATTGAGGTATATGCTGCCTTTGATGGAGGCAGTGACCTGTCCACACACATATTTATGTTGATGAGGACAGCCCTCCATGTGACAGGGGCAGTGTCAAGATATGAAGAGGGAAAAATAGGCAAGCTGGAGACCGCAGAGTGAAAGACAGACAGTGAAATGAGTTATGTATCCCTGAAGAGTGGTGATGTGATGCTCCGGTGAAATTTTGACGACTGTGTTGCCAATTGCACCTCTGAACAAAATGAAGCTCATACATCCAACTTTATTATGCTTAGCTCTAGAAAGCTCTAGGTCCAAACAGCATGTAATCTGATGTTGATGTAAAGTACATGTGTACAAAGTGAGATATTTTACATGTGTATAAAGTTATGCATCTTTGCTTTTCTCCACTTTGTACATATACATACTAGTACCTACACACCTCATTAGAGTTCCTGGATCACATTAACATTTATACATAAGAAAATACCAGTTACACAGCAGCTAAAAGCTGGCAGACACAAGAGTGCCCAAGCAGCACAAAAGCAATAGTCTTTTCTGGAACCAGAGATAAAGGAGGTTCAGCTAAAATAAATGGTAAAGGGCAGTTATGGTTGACGGCAGCTGAATCCATAATGACTGGTTTCATGTCTCCGCCCTCATGCTGTCGCTCCTCATTCCAACAATGCAGCAGCACCGGGAATGGCACAGAAATGCCATCCAGCTGCCAATGTACAGCTTGTAATTGGTGGCTGATATTGTTGCTGCCTTACAATATGTAAATGGCCATTCCCCACCACCAGCTACTATTGTTATTCTGCTACCTTATTAAGTGTCCCGCACACCTCTTAGATTGTAAGCTTATTTGGGTAGGACCACTATTACCTTCTGTTTAATGTCATGTAAATAGTTTGTGTCATGATCCCCTCAATGTAAAGTGCTGCGTAATATATCAATGCTTTAGAAGTAAAAGATAATAATAATAACAAGAAGAAGAAGAAGAATTATAAGAAGAAGATGAATATACTTTAGCACAGTTAAAGAGTATATATACATATAGACTTGTCCATGTGTCAATTAAGTACAGTTTGGATCCAAAGGTATAGCTGGGAAATATATATGTTGAGCCTGTTTGATGTTTCACTCTAATAGATTGTCTGTAATACTCATAGTATGTAAAAAGAGTTTTATAGTTTTAAAGTTTCCTTTTCTCCTTTTTGATATGAGGGGTAAATATTGTTTACTGATGCTGGTGATCCTGAAATTGTTTCCATTGAAGTGAAAGTTTGCAAAGCTAGTTTTTTTTTATTCAAATGTATTTCTTCTAATACTAAAGTCTTCAAGTCATAATACTAGTTAAACTTCTAAATATACACATCTAACCTTAGCCCTACTATGAGCCTAACTTTTACAACGTCCATAACCCTATTAGAGTTTTGGTCTTACCTTTGACAACCTTCTGTACAATTGCATATATTTTATGTATTATTATGAATTTAGTGCCTGGACGTGTAGCCTTAGACTTAAATTTTAGAGTTAGACTTCATTTTTGCCCTAGGCATAATCTAATGATAGAACAGTCCTGGAGATAAACTAGTTTGGGTTATGCAAAATGTATAACATACAATTTCATACAAATGTGTTTTTTTGTATGAAATTTTAAACTGTCTAAAATGACCTTGTATTAAGTTGTTGTTTGTATTTGGAGATACATTGTTTAAAAGGTTTAAAACATTCACAATGTTTTAGGATTATTATATATAGTATGAAAATGTTTGCATAACCAAAATATGAATAATATATATATAATATAAAATAAAAATTGTATTCCAAAATGCACAATAATGAAAATGTTAAAGCAGGTTCAGTTTGAGGTTAGTTCAGAATAATTAGAGATGTGCTAAGTTCTGACTATTCATCAAATGATCTTCAAAGTTTTGTTTTTTTTGGGAGTGGGGGGTTAATATCATTCCACAAAATGCCCTGTCATGCTATATTTATTCACATCTCATAAAATTTAGACTAGAGCTGGGTCAACAACAATCAATTAATTCTGATGTGGTTGGGGCAGGAATGGAAACATTTAATGGAAAGTTCCATAAAAGAAAAATGATTTGGTAAATATTGCCCTACACAGTTTTGTTAAACTGTTAATAAAACCTTTAATTAATTTTAAAATACCACACAGTATTTCGGAAATTCATTGTTCAATTCATGTCTGAAAATGTGGGAACTTAGCTGTGGACAGTTAAAACAAAACATTTTATGTTTAGCACATTCTGTATAACAGGACATGACCATTGGATATAACATTTCCAAAGACATAGCTTGCATAAAAATAGATAACAGTGGGTACGGTGTTTATGTATGTGAGAAAACGTCATGCTTATTAAAGAGATATTTCAGCCACATCAAACAATGTATAATTCGGCAAAGGTTGCAATGTTTATTATTAAATTAAATGTTGTAACATGTTTGTCCACTTTGGAATGATATACCTGTTCTAAATATGTGTTACACTCCTTGAAATTATTGTACTTTTTGCTTGTATATACTTACCCAAGGAAAAACACACACACACAGTATATACCATTCCTTTACTGTTTTGAGAATAATACTGTTAAAAAGAACAGTATAGCACAATGATTTATAGTCATGCAGAATTAATTTCACTGTTTGCGATGGCTCCAAGCTTTATTTCACCTTCATCAAAACCTCTCACCATCTATATCATGCGGTTAATGCAGTAAAATAAAAATAAAATGATCTCAACTGTAAGCTTTGTCAGTGATCCATGATTAAAATTAAGCATTCATAAACTTAGTCCCCTTTTCTGTGTGTACATTATTCAATTGATTATTTACATGCATTCTCTAGTCTACTTGATTAACTGTCAGTCAGTTGAAGCAGATAGTTGCAATGCTCTATCTCTTACCCCGGGGAGCTTCCTAAACAGTGCGACTGACAGATTCGTGTCAAAAAAAAAAAAGTCCTCCTGATTTTCCCATCAGCTTCTTTTACAGTGAACCCCATCAGACCCCTCCTTAATAGCTTGTGAAAAAAATCTTGTTTTTCAAGTTCACAATAAAGAAGATAGTAGGAAATAAAAGTAAAAATAAAATGCTGAAAAAGCTCAAAAGGAATTTATTGTATTGTTTATTAAACTGTTCCTGCAACATTTCCACCACTGATGTTTATAGTTTGCCCACTTAGCTGAACTATAACATGTAACATTTCCTCTAGTTTCCATAAATCTAATGCTATTGTATTATATTGGATTAGTAGCAGAAAATATTTCCAAATCATTTGAAATGTATGTAGGAATTCAGTACAATCATTTACAATATCATAGCACGTTTTGAAACACATTAAGTTGAGCTTAAAGGGCTAAACACATTAAACTCACACATAAAAACATGATTGTTACAAAAACTATGTTAAATAAATACGTATCGTTGAGAGAGTGTTAAATTGGCTGGGCAGTCTTCCTCTCTGTTAAGGTGGATCCCTGATTGTGACAGGGATCAGCAGCTGAACTTTGTAAATAAGTGGGGGTATTAATTGTCATAGAGGGCAGAATATGATTGATATATATTGGGGAGGTTTCTGGAATTCATCCCCCACAGTCTCACTTTGGCAGCCTTCTATATTTTACATTTCAGAGCAGCTCTGTTCTTCCTAAACCCTATTGCTACCGGAATATGATTGGTAGCCAAAATCAATCATATGGCATTTGCTATGGTAAGAATACACCTCTTGTTTTCAAAGATCTGTCACCAATCCCTGTGAAAAGTAGGGTATGACAGAGAAAAAAACATAGAAGGTAACTTTTTTCACTACCTTTTCTTTCATCTGCCTAAATTTAGAGCACAATTTGAAATGGTCATTCTTTTGAAACTACTAGACCGCCTAGTTTGTATAGAATGCCACTGACAGCATACTAGACATGTCTACATGTAAAGCATTCTATTAAATGTAATGCTCAGCTGTTTAAAAATGAATCAAAAAGTTAACATAAGTTGTAGCTAAGTTATTTGGGTTCAGTCTCAGATAGTCTCAGATAATCAATTTCAGAACTTTCAGATGTGCTTGAATTTCCCAATCTGTACAGATTATGGAGATTAAGGCTAGTATTCCCTGCACACCATTTCCTTCCCCATTTCAGAATGATGCAAGATTAAAGCTCCCATATGTCCTTGTTTTTTTAATGGAAAAATCCCTCAGAATGCCTATTTTCCCAGAATTATACCCATTAGCACAGTTAGTAAAAATAGGATTCCATAATTGTTTATTAAATATGGCTCACAATTGAAAATAATGAGAAGGAATTATAAATAGAGTAAATTTTATTGGTTACTTTTCTTCTTTCAAAATAATTTGCGCCCCCATGGAAAATAAAAATCTAGGTGAAATAAGAATGGGTTGTCCAATAGTGGATAATAACTTTAATTCATTAATTTAATTTCAAATTAATTTGTGAGTGAGCATTAACTTATTTAATACACAATATGTGGTATATACAGTATTACAGTACAATAGATCTTTTAAATATTTTATTAGCATTAATGAAATAAACAACTAGCACATATCTAGCTTGATGGATGTTAGACACCAAAGACCTTCAATTTTACTTACAATTGCATTTTTTTCTTTTATATTTTTTCTAGCCTATGGAATAAAAACTGAACTGGTTAATATCTGACAATGATTTTTTTTTTCTTTTACCTATGTATTGTAGCTAATGCAGTTTTACTGATCAATACTTACTGATAATTGAATAGCACTTGTTATACAATGCCATATTTACTAGATCTTAATGAAATAATTCAGTACCGTTGCCAGTGCTCAATGTAGTTTGCTTTGTAGACATTCTAAACATAACCAGTAGGTGGCCATAATGTATGGAATTCTTGCAATGTTTGTAATCATCACCTTTTTAATATGGTCTGCTGCTTGTTTCTAAACAAAATAAAAAACTGAAAAGACCACTTATCCTAAATCCAATTATTCTAAAATGATCCTGTCCTTCACAAAACACTTTAAGCTGAAGTTAGTTAGTAATGGCTCAGCACTGCATCCTATTTATTTAATCACAGTCAATAAACAGTATTGAAAGAAACAGGCTACTTCCTTTCACACAGCCAATACTTTTGATGAATTGAAAATGTAAGTATAATTGACTTCAGGATTTCTTATTGGCTTTTTTTTTAATACATCTAATGAAGTGCACTTCATATTTCACAGCAGACATTTGCTTTGGAAGCAGAAGAACTAATAAAGTTTATTTTTACAGTTTTGTTATTGGTACAACAAACATAAACAAAAGTGGTTATGACCAAAAAGTATGTTAAGGGTTTGGGGTTTTTTTGATTGAAAAGAAAAGCTTTGCAAAGAAAAAACACTACTGCTGACGTTAACACGACACCTAGGTAAATTCTGGGACTGCCGTATTCTGAAAAATAAAGATGTTTAGTTTCACTGCTTGAAATGTTATTACTTTTTTTAAGATATGGAAAAACAGTTGTCTCAAAGTTTAAACCCCAGTGTCAGTCCTTTGTAACCTTTAAAAGGTCACTTTATATGAGAAAGAGAATGTAAATTTACTTGCAAACTGTACAATGTGCTATATTAAAGTTTCAGCACTGTCATGAAAATATAGAAATGTTAAAGTAATAAAGGTGACTATATCTCAAGTGAAGATTGCTATACAAATGATGAGTTTATATTTCATGTTATTTTAAAATATTGTCCTTGCAAATTTTGACTAATTTGATTTCTAAGTGTAATTATTTTCACTAAATGGAGTTTTCTTTTGGCACTTTATGAAAACAGGTAATGTTGTAGCTCACATTTTTGTAGAAAAAACATTAATTGATTCTTGTTATCTTCAGTTTTTTTTATTCTATTTCAATTTGTTTCCACATTATTTAAAACGTTTCTTCCCGGGACCATTCCCGTTGCATTGTTTGGGTCTCTCCTTAGCAGGAGAGATCTGACATAGCAGCTCTAAAGTCTCCCCTACCACTAAGAGTCTGCAGTGTCAAAGGTAATTGGCAAAGGTCACAGATATATGTGAGAGCTGGGACCCACCTAAGTACAGAAAATGGTAGCGGTCCCAGATACTATTATTGGGAAGGGAGAGGATTTAATAAACATATTAAATAATGTGAAATTCCTCTGAAGGAAATATGTTACTATTGTCAGCAGTATTCAATTGTTGGCGTTACTACCTAAAGTAACGCGGCGCACACACTATTATCATCATTACGGTAATAGTGTGCGTAAATACCGTTATTACGGTACATTTCACGCTGGATTTCAGCTCGCGGCTCAGGGAGCTGCGAGCTGAAATCTGGCTTAGTATTACCGTAATAACGGTAATACTTTTTCTGCGGCAGAAAACGTCAACAATTGAACATACCTGTTTAAGTTGATATTTATCAAAAAACAAATGAAAATAAAGTAAATAAACTTAACAAACAAAATAGGAAAATGTTGCCAAATGAACTGGGACCACCAGGTACATGCAATGCATAAAGATAGATTTTTCTAACCAGACAACACACTGCATATCTGTACATCAAATCTTTTTGTGTTGTGATTAATTTTGTACAGTAAATCATAGGCCCCAATGGGCAATGCGTATTCCCCTTTGATAAGGCTTTTTTTTTCAGTACACATGTTACTTTGCTACATCTCTATACACAGTGGTTGGTTGTAAAGCTGGAAGAACATTCTAAAAAGTCAAAGTACTGTCTAATTGTGTATTTCAGCTTCTTCATTTCTTCCTCCGAATACTTTTTATTTCAAACTTTCTGTTTTTTCACTCTCATTTGTATTTAATTAGTGCATTACAGTGGATTAGAGATATGTTACAGTGGCTGATTATGCAGTAAAAAAAATTATACTGTTATTATTGCTATTTTTATATAATGCCAGCTCCATAGCTCTACAGTTCTTTATTGTATTTCTCTCTAAATACCGCTGTACATCTTATCTGTGTTACTATGCCATTCCAAACTATCTAAAAAGCCATGAGCCTAGTTCATATCACAGGTGAAAAATAGGTGTAACATTCATTGTGTATATGTTACTGACAGTATATACTAATTAGGATGAATGCCATTAACAGCATAGACACTAATAAGGACATTTATACTTTAAAATAAAATGGAACACAAAACATCAACAAATGTGAGATATTTGGCACAACAGACTTTATCAAAATGTCATGTCATTGATGATTATCACACGCTTTGATTGTCATGTGAAATATAATTAACATTATAGCTCTATATTTGCTGAAAAGCAATGTATTCTACATATATACATGTGTAAATGTAATTTTATGTAAATGTCCATTAAATTTGTTATAGTTCCTAAGTTGTTGACAATCATCAAAGCATAATTGAACAGTAGTAGTGTATGTACATTAAAAAAGCTTGCCCATATAATGTTTATGTACAGAGTACACTACAAATACACTGTCCACTATAATCTGCACTGCATTTTGCTGCCAAGTAGCTGCTCAGACAGCTTTGCAATACTGGAACATTAACTAGATTAGGTTAACAAGAGGCCTGAAAACACAGGAAGTATCATAAGCAGAACAGAAGCAAGCCTTCTGGGCAAGACAGAAACTGTCAGTGGATCAGCACTAGCCAAGAGTCATTGCTGAACTGCCTGGCTGCAGCAGCAACAGTCAGGATTTTATGTGAAATGACATGACCCTAACCAATCAGAAAACTGAGTTACAGCCAAGCCTGAGCCGGCAGCTGTCCAAGGTGCTGCAGGTGTTAGGTTAAAATGCTTCCTGACAGCTGTCCACTGTGTTGCAGATACCTTATGATACTGTTTTCTAGCATCATTATGTGTTTTTTTATCATTATTATTGCCATCTAAAGTGTGATATTATTGTGTTAGTTGTAGTTGTATGCTTTAGTTGGTGTCCAAGTAATGGTCAGTTATAAGCTCAAAATGAACAGTCTTTTTCGTTTTCAGAAAATACGCACAGCTATATTGTGAGGCATTGTACATATATGTATAGACAGGCTTATACTGTAGTTTTGACAGGAAAATATAGTATACACCAAATTTTTAACTCAACTATAAATAAGAGAGAGCTAAGAAAACACAGTAGTGTATAACTATAGGCAGGTTAGGCTATAGCAATTTTAACAATCTTTAGCAATCTTCTGGACTTATATAATTTACAAGTTCACCCGTGCATGATACTCATGCATTCTAGTCAAATCAAGCTACTTAAGGTGTTAAAAAGGTTCTTTTCATGCATTTGGGCCTAGCCCAGGCCTCCTCAGGGGAAGAGCGTTACTTTCCAACGCAAGCGCCCTTTTTTAACGTGGTTTTGTCCACATGTCACCACCTCATCATTTTTCTCCATCACCTCATCCTTCATCTTCATCGCCACATCCTTCATTAAGCTACTTAAGGTGTTTAAAACTCCCCACTGTCACCCCCAGCAACCACCAACCACTCCCAACTGTCACTTCTCCTTCAAGAAATATATAGGTCATTGTATAACTCTGCCCAGCAGGTGGCGCTGCAGCTTGGTTTTTTTTCGCACACGCCACTAGGCATTTATATAGTAGATTGTCTTCAGAGCAAGGCTAGTGCAAAATATCTGAAAACCTATTTATAAAATACAGGTTGAAACTGTGTTGAAATGGACTGATACAAATATACTACATACATACTCATAATGTCAAACAGAAAACATACTTAGCTTTATTGGCTACATTTACAAATGGTAGAGGTAGACGCTGTTTCTCTATAAAGCATCTATAAAGCAAGGGAAACCAAGTCACAGGGAACAGTCTACAAATCTGTCCTACTTGAGTTTCAGTACAGCTTGTAGCAGTTGTTTACTAGTTATTACCGCTTAAGGTAAGTGTGTGATCAGTATGTACATACAAACAATAGCAAAATTGCTAGCAAAGATTGTAGCTAATATTTACAATATAAGACAGAGATAATAAGGGGATTCTGTAACATATTTGTATAGTGATGAGTTTGCAAATATACAGTATATGATTTGTTTGTTACAGTTCCACGGCTAACCATCTGCATTAATGATCATGCACTATTTGCATCATTGGTCATTTTTATTTTTTCCAATACAGCATGGATATGGATATTCATGTTGCCTTAGTTTGACTAGTTCATTCATACCAGGTATATAATGTATTTGTCATATTGAGTTGACCAGACTGTGCCTCTTTGGCCCATAGACTTACTGGGGTTGCCTGTGAAGCCTCCAATTTTGTTTGTTTAAATTGGGGACCGACATTGCTAGGCCTTAGACACTGTGAAGTTAATGTTGAGTTGGACGTAAATCTGTTTGTTTATCACAAAATACTCAAATTGGTACTGTGCATGGGTACACCTATATCTGTATGCAGATTTGAACACATGATACACTTGCGACTCTTTACGACTGGAGAGGCGGTACTAGGAGAGGAAAGGGGCAGACAAACACAGGCCAAGTACAGTTTGTCTGGACTTTGTCATTATGTATATAAAGGGCCTTATATAGATTTGCATGTAATTATACACTAACAGCATAAGCGGAATTCCATCCCGTAGTTTACTTAGCATTCCAAGCAGAACATATCTAGAAAGATAAGTTTAGGCTGGTGAATAAAAAAAAAATAGCCTCCCCCCCTCCTTCCTAGATAAAAACAGACAAACCAGCCATAGTGCTACAAGCCTAGGCTGGTTCTACCAAAACCATGGGGACAAAAATCATGGAGTTCCTCCAAAATTACCAGTACTAGCATTGTCAGCCAGGGCTGGTGACACTACACCCCTGCTGCAATGGGTGTGGGGTAAAAGTATAAAATTATAATAAGAAAAACACAATTTGTACTTGGTGCACTACCAGCAAGTTCACTGGGACCTTTAGTGCACCAGGGAAAATGTAACTAAACCACACACACACACACACACACACACACACACACACAGTTTTAAGCATCCTCTTCATCTGTTATAGATCCATGGACTTTGTAAAACCTTACAAAATTAGCAGAGGTACTCCGATTGCAAAGGAGCTCTTAACAGCCATACACATGTGTATATATATATATATATAAATAAATAGTTGGGGGATTTCCCATGACCTGAACTAAAGCACTGATGACCATCAGCACTAGGATAGACTTCAAAATTTCTGATGGATCAATATTAAAGCCCATTATGTTAATTTGTTTAAATGTGTATCAGCGTAGTAAACAGTGCTTTGTCATGCTATTGCAAAACTCTGTTGCAATGAATATTAGACAAAATCTGCATAATTGTTTCAAATATAAACCCTGATATTGAGAGTGTAAAACCACATATAGACAAACCAATTGCACTCTGTGGGCAAGACATGATCTTCTGAGTTGCGTATATATTTTTCATAGTGTACTTAAAGTTAATAGGGGCTTACATGTATCCATGTTATTATTGGTATAATTGTGTTTTCAAAATGTATAGACTTTTCTTATCTTATATGCATCTTACTAGTAGATTCTAAACTAAAATCGAGCAGAAACCACATCCTAATAGTAATATTTTCACAATAGGAATATGATGTAATGACGTCAAATGCAGTAAAATGTATAGAAACATTTGATAAGACATAATGACATGTTGGAGGTGGAAAAAATTTTCAGGACTGTATGTATCTTTGCTTGGCCACCCTGCTTCTGTCAGATATTGCCCTGTACTCATTTACAGAATGATACAAGTGTACCTGCCTCCCATAAATGAGTATGCTCCCCTCCTAAAATTATCCATGCTACTGTTATTATTCCAATGATCCATTTGTTTATTCTACCGCTGCCTACTTCAAAATCAAGAATGCATGGAGGGGCAGGAGATGATCATTAATAGTAAAATAAGTCTCTGAATCTAGTCTATTCTTAAAGTCTAGTCTAGTCTTAAAGTCTATTCTGCCTAAACATGATGGGTGCAGCAAATTTTGAGAGCCAGTAACACTGGCACAGGGTATTATGATGACTGTTGATGCAGCTGAGGATGATGATGGTGGTGATGATGATGATGATGAATACTTAAAATATGCATTTATTTAATATCATTATTGTTTATTCTGTTTGTTACTTCAACATAGATTATGTTGTTTCTTCTATAATATGGTCATAAACAGTTAAAAAAAAAATAAGATTTTAATCATACAACATGTTGTTCCTAATTGAACTGTTCAAAATGTGTGGGATTTTTGTTCAAAACAATGCAATCTATACATTGTTGTGTTTTTTTGATTCTTTGATGAGAATAATCTCTTATCCCTCTGTGTAAGAACACAAATTAATTGCACTACTGAGTTCAGGAGTTAACTAAAAATAAAACCAAAAATATTTATAAATGATGTAGAAGTTCGTGAGCATATTTTGCTTTTTAAGCTGCTCATTCTTTATTAAAAACAAATGGGTATATAATTGACACTAACTGTCCCTAATTGCCAGTGAACATCTCTAGTTTTAGACATTGCAGGGTTGATACAGAGTTGTTAGCAAAATGAGCTTAAAAACTCAAAAATACAGATCATGAAAAAGTAGCATATTTCCACCCATATGCAGAGCCCCACACATCTCGAGATGCTCTGCCTCCGCTTTGATGCTGATAATGACTGGTTTACAATAAGTCATCATCAGCGTGTACTTATACCTTCCATGTAGCTGGTGCAAAATATATGCATGTTTCTGCAGGTCTGCATGAGCCACATTTGCTTAAACACAAGTTTTTTGTACTCAGCATACGTTACAAGACCCCTTCCCTCCCACACACCACCTCTCCAGTTGCAGGGGGACATAAGTGCCAGAATCGTGCAAGTCTGCATAGGTGCATATGCGATTTCATGCAAGATACGCTATGCAAAGTACCATTCATCCCACTCTGCATTTCATCCTATGTTCCTTACAATGACCTAAGGGCCAGAGCATACTTATTACCCTGGGTGGTTTTAAACAATACTCTCTACACATAATGACTGCCCCTCCCCTCCTCTCCACCCCTATCTATTTCTTCTCTATTCCTCTCTTCTATGTTTTTCCTTATAACACATAAAACTTGCATCATTATATGTCGCAGTCTAGTTTTCCCTATAACTGTTACATCAGCCTAGTTTTCAAAGTGATTACAACTTTTTAATATGTTTGATTATGATCATAATCCATTAAAACAAAATGACATACCTTAGAATCAAACATATATATACATACATATATATATATATATATATATATATATATATATATATACAAGTTAACCCGTGCATGATACTCATGCATTTTAGTCAAATCAAGCTACTTAAGGTGTTAAAAAGGTTCTTGTCATGCATTTGGGCCTAGCCCAGGCCTCCTCAGGGGAAGAGCATTACTTCCCGACGCAAGCGCCCTTTTTTAACGTGGTTTTGTCCACATGTCACCACCTCATAATTTTTCTCCATCACCTCATCCTTCATCTTCATCGCCACATCCTTCATCAAGCTACTTAAGGTATTAAAAACTCCCCACTGTCACCCCCGGCAACCACCAACCACTCCCAACTGTCACTTCTCCTTCAAGATGCCGGGGGTGACCAGTGGGAGTTTTTAATACCTTAAGTAGCTTGATGAAGGATGTGGCGATGAAGATGAAGGATGAGGTGATGGAGAAAAATTATGAGGGTGGTGACATGTGGACAAAACACACGTTAAAAAAGGGCGCTTGCGTCGGGAAGTAATGCTCTTCCCCTGAGGAGGCCTGGCTTGGCCCAAATGCATGACAAGAACCTTTTTAACACCTTAAGTAGCTTGATTTGACTAAAATGCATGAGTATCAATGCACGGGTTAACTTGTATATATATATATATATATATATATATATATATATATATATGTATGTATATATATAAAATGTTATTTTTTGTGTCTGTCTCCAGTTACAGTCACAAAGCCCTGGAGTCCACGTCTTTGAGCATTTCTGCTTAAAATAATTTAAGTCAAAGATTCTAAAGTATTTGTGCCATGACACAGTGCCCGGGGGAAATACCCTCTGGAACAACAACATGTTTAAACCTTTCAAAGTATAGAGTATGAGCTCTGGCCAACTGCTCACTCATTTCCTTTAAATGATTATGTGTACATTGAACAATGCTGTTGTCGTTGGGTAATATTTTATTTACATCCTACTCACAGTAGTATGTTGGCTTCTAAATAAATGTCTGTTATATGATTCTCAGAATATTATGCTGGGTTAGATCAAATTAGCAACTTGTTGACTCATGCCATTAATGTGCAGTAGATAGTGAATGTAACACTGTGATGAGAGGCATTTATGTGTATAGATTTTTGTTGATGACCATGTACTAATAGAGAAAACCAGTTGCCCCATTGAGAATATTGTTTCCAAAGCAAAACCTGGAATAGGGGAGTGTTTCCCAGCAAAGAGGCAGCAACAAAGACTAGCCATTGCATTAGTCTATACTGCAGTAAAGATTAATACATTGATTACTGTCAGGGGGACATGCAATTGGAAAGTTTGCTATTTAACATGAATACCTTCTCTGTGTGTGTGTGTGTGTGTGTGTGTGTGTGTGTGTGTGTGTGTGTGTGTGTGTGTGTATGTGAATTTAGACTGTAAGCCCGAATGGGGCAGGGACTGATGTGAGTTCTTTGTACAGCGCTGCAGAATTACTGGCGCTATATAAATAAATGGTGATGATGATGATGATTACCTTACAAATGTGCATTTTCAGATACATATACACTCTGAAAAGCTACTTACACGGTGTTCAGCACCAGTTTTCATTGTTGTTATGCTAAGTCAACTATGCAAGAAACCAGTCCAGGGGGTATATTTACTAAACTGCGGGTTTGAAAAAGTAGAGATGTTGCCTATAACAGGTTCCATGTACCGGAGCACCGTTACATGGTACCTGCCGCACCAATGGTAGTTCCAGCACTGTTTCCCAGCATCATCTGATGATGAAACACCACTGCAATTATGGCTCTTCACAGCATTTCTTGCTTGAAATGATACATTGCCAGAAATGTTACAACTAACTAGAATAGTATACAACAAACTTGTCTTTTAGATTAGGAGGTATATTTACTAAACTGCGGGTTTGAAAAGTGGAGATGTTGCCTATAGCAACCAATCAGATTCTAGCTGTCATTTTGTAGAATGTACTAAATAAATGATAACTAGAATCTGGTTGCTATAGGCAACATCTCCACTTTTTCAATCCTGCAGTTTAGTAAATATACCCTCTGGAATGTTTAGAATCGTTCTTCTAATAAAAACAATAATAACACTGCTATTACCTGCTATAAGGACAAGACCTTGCACTATCTTTGCTATAAAACAGTGTGACTCATTCTTTGTACAACTAAACACTGCTTTTTATAATTATATATGATTCCATTTAACATAGAAACTTGGTTAATGAGGCAATACCAATGTTTAACTTGGCCCTGTAGGAGGAGGTAGCATAACTGCTCAAAAAGAATAGAAGATAATTGTTCATTAATTTTTGCACCTTTATTGCATCATCAAAACACAACAATTATTATAATATTGGGTGCCTATAAATAAACCATATACATAAAGCAAACCCATGTCTATCAAAATCATATGCCATCCATAGCTACCACTGTAATTTCCTTGTAAAGGCTATTAAGAAGTTGATAGTGGTCATCTTATCTTAAATAATGTGTCTCGCATCAATTTTGGTCTGCATAACAAATACTCCGATCAAGTAATAAGGCTTATTTCAAATATTGGCAGCTCTGAAATCTTTCAGGACATACTTGTATTTCTATATAGCCACTTGTATTTTAGGTTTAGCTTTCCTTTAATCTCAGTTAATCGATGTCAAGTCCTTCGTTGCTCCCAGCCTAGCCACACACAGCATCACATACCAGAAAGCACTTGGCTTATGTAAGAATGACTCTTTACAGGATTAATACATGAATGTCTTTCTGTAGCAATAGAAATTTAAGAAGAACCCTCATAATTCTTCATGATTCAGTTATACTCAACGGCCCACCTTTCACTTTATCCAATCAGTACAATGATAACACACAGAGCTGAGTTAAAAATATGTTTTAATAGGCTTTTTAGCCTAACTTTAAAATTTTATGATTGAGACATTAAATAATTTCTATAGAAATTGTATTTAACTTAGTCCTTATTTATATTAATGTTCTAGAACAAGTTATCAATCTCCAGTACATGTATGATTTATAGTCTAAAGGTACAGTATGAATTTGGTTATTTTTAATTACTAAGTTGTTTAAGAAACAAAACCAGCTGTTACTGCTGCTCTAAATGGCAAAGCCTGTTGAACATACTCAATCTGTATACAATTTGTATAGTAACATTAGTAACATTACTAGCATTCGACATTACACTTGATATTTAGGCATATTTCATTATGGAAAGTAAGTAAAAGGAGTAAATGCTCTCCGGGACAAACCATGTTACAATGCAAGGGGTGCAAATTAGATTATTAATTTGCGCAAGAGCTAAATACTGGCTGATTTTTCATGTAGCACACAAATACTTAATAGCTTTATTTTTACACTGAAATTTAAAGTTCTAAGACATGCTCTATCCCAACTATAAAGCTGTCCCCACATTTTAAATTTACCTGCTCTCCAAAGCAACATGGTTTTGTCCAGGTGCAAAGTTACTCCTTTTTTATGCCTTGCTCTTCTTAATGACTCATGGCCCATTTGATTTATAAAATGCATTTGTGTAACCCATATATCACAAAAAAAATCTTACAAAAAATGTTGGTTGGAACTAAAGCCAATAAAGTGGGGATGTTATCCAAATAGCTGTGTGACTTTTCAAATTTTTCCTGAAAAATAAAATGTAAATGAACCTAACAAAAATGCCTATGTTTTATGGAGTCCATTTGTACTTAGTCACACCATGCTCTCCTCGATAAACTAAGGGAGAGTACTATTAATGATACAGATGGGGCTCGGCATGAACAGATACATATTCTGCAGTTCTGGTACTGTCCGATTGCGCCATTTGTTTCAAAGGACCTGCTCCATCTGCATGTACTTTGCTATGTCATTTATTTTAGTACATGCTCTTTTGCAATATTGAATGAATACATAGTTTTATATTTTTAGGGCTCCATTGTATGTTTGACAAGTAGGGCATCTGATCTGTGGTGTATCCAAGGCAAACATAAATAAGCAACTCTTCATTGCAGACGAAAGGTCTTGATAAAAAAATACAGATAAAAGTAAAAGAAATAAAGCTATGTATGACATAAAGTTTGCAGGAAGATATGCGCAAAGCAATAAAAACATCTGAAGAAACCCTTTAAACAAACAAAATAAATGTTCACAACCTGTAACTGTCACTGCAAACCAAAGACATTGCAACTTTGTAATGCATTAGAAATACATATTTGTGTGTACTTCTAAAACTAATAAAGCAAAAATATTCTCTGCTTTGGCGAATAATAAAGGGCACGTACATATTTGCTGCTAAAATGCCTAGCAGATTTTTGCATTAGTCTGGCAGAATTCATACTGTAGGATATAGCATAATTTCTGTATTCAGTTCATTTCTATTCCTTGCATTTTAGTTAGTAGTCATCAGCTTTAAATTGAATAGAAGAAAACACATTATTGTACGATAAACAGCAATTTTTGAATATTGCAGCTATTTGATAGCAAAGTGTATGGAAATAGTGATTTTTTTTCCCCCTGCATACTACTCAGAAACGCTTATGAAGAAGTAAGATTTGTGCTGCAATATAAATTTCAGTAGAGGGAGCAGTCTAATAACTAAACAAGAGAATGCATTGTATTCACAGAAA
Source organism: Mixophyes fleayi (assembly GCF_038048845.1). Taxonomy (NCBI): domain Eukaryota; kingdom Metazoa; phylum Chordata; class Amphibia; order Anura; family Limnodynastidae; genus Mixophyes; species Mixophyes fleayi. Next base: position 55,178,445 of record NC_134410.1, read on the forward strand.
GTTTACAATGAAAAACCAAAGCAATGCTTTTAAATGCTCATAACGGTTCCCTTAGCAGAGTGAATATATGTAATATGCATTATTTTTATGTGGTTCAAAACTTATATGTAAACTTTTCTTTAAAGTTGAACAGCACCACTGCAATTTGCTCTAATTTAGAGAAGGGTTTAACTTACATACATTTTTTTTCTACCTGGTTGAATATCTTTTTTTTAATGGTACAAATGAAATGGGGAAAAGCCAAGAGAAAAAACAGGAATAAGTCCAAATAATTAGAGGTGATCAATTGTTGACAGCATGAAATAGTAGTTTATTGTTTTGACCTATGGATGTTTCTTACAGAAATAGTGACATTCAGTTTGAATTCATACAGCAGCCTGTGGAACATTGTTGACAATCACTTCTATTTATTTCTAGCACACTAACAGGTATGATCCCTTGATCTTTTGATCACTTGCTGCAGTCAGTGGCAACAATGCTTATACTGCAGATTTCGTGCAACAATAGTAATAATAAAGTGAAAAATATATACAAGAGGAAAATGGTTAGAACCAAAGCAACATGTGTTGGGTTTTAATGCCAAGCGCTGTACTCTAAAACTCGACAGTCACATGTTCAGCTTCCACTGTATATATGGTATGTATTGTGTAGGCCTGATGTAGACTGTACGTTTGCTTATGGCAGCATCTCTCTATTTAAGCTGTGAGGCTCTTTGGGGCATATTCAATTAGGGTTCCGGTTTGCGGGATCGCGCCGAAACGGGCCACGAACTTAATCCCCGTTACCGCAATAACGTGGATTTTCGTTTGCAGCCCATAGGGTTGCGTACGAAAATCCGCGTTATTGCGGTACCATAATACTGGCAATAACGCGCACTTTTCGCGGTAACGCGCATTACAGCGAACCGGAACCCTAATTAAATATGCCCCTTTGTGTCCACAAATTATCAGTTTCTATATTACATTTTATTTCACTTGCATTTTTATATATTTTAATAGTAATACAATTTATTAGCAGTGTATAATAATGTAGTTTGATTTTTGTTGCTCCTGGTTTTATATTTAATACCTGCCCAATATTTATAGACTGTTACGATTTAGATATTTTATAATTATATTTAATATGAATTGTGTATCACTGAGAACCTCATGTACATTTTGACAAAATTTATTCTTACAGTGTAAATTGCATCCCCTAATTTACTTAGAATTTTGAGCCGAACTCTAAGTGTGTACATTTCAAAAGATACACTTAAAGCGTATCCTATGTTACCAGCGACTGTTACACTTTAAGCATATCAGTGGCCACAGGCTAGTAAGGTCGATAAACAAATAATTTTAAAAAACAATGTTTGCACCCCCAAACAGCTGAACCAGCCCTAGTGCAGATATCCTGAGCTGGTACTAGCAAAATCAATCAAATCAAAAGTATTGGGTTCCTCCGAATTTACTTGTGCCACCACTAGGCTTTTCTAGCCAGGCCTGGTGGCACTGTAGCAGGGAAACCCGTAGTGTGGGGTTCGCCTGGCATATTGGCAAAACAAACCCTAGGCTGGTCAGCACGGGACTGGATTCCCTAAGAAAATTGGGCCTGCAAAATAAAAATAATGCTGCTTCCCCCCCACTGCGGAAAAGCACTAGTGCTTTAACCATACCCCTGGTGTGGTGGGTGTGGGGCAATTGTTGAAAAATAGATAAAAATAGATTAAAAAAAAACACACTTATCCGTGGTGCACTATAGGTCCCAGTATGCACAGTCCCAGTAAAAATGTGTTTTCTTCTATTATGTGTTTGGACATATGTATGACATTATGTATGTGAAGGCCACAACCTGAGCCCAATGTTGTCGCCTCCTCTTGATCTACTCTTCGCACCAGTTCAGGAGGCCTGAAGCTGCTCAGATTGTTACCTAGTCACAACTGGGTGTTCTGTTCTGAGAACCTGATAGAAGCTTAGATCCCAACTGCACAGAGTAGTGGGTGACCAGGTAGGTAGAATTAGGCTTTAACTCCAAATAATGAAATCAATAATCCACAATTAAAAATAAAGTAAAACATATCTTCAGAAAAAAAACCACTTTTTAAACAAAGGTGAAGAGTTAAAAATGGGTAGACCTGTAGGCATGTAACTGTCCGTGTTTTTTTAACACCACTGCAAAAAGGATGTATTGGTTTTAACATACACAGATGATTTCTTTCTAAAAAAAATCTAACAACTGAGGACAACTGGGTTTTCTAAATGCATTTAATACATAACATAAACAGCAAAACAATATTTTAAGCACTGACACTAGCATCATAAATATATCTGTGATAATGTATTATTTGTGTTTTTTGATCACCTATTCTTATTGATAACACAAAACACTTTTTGAGCTCCATAAGTTGACCCCAAATGTATGACACCCACTCCAACCACATACTAAGCTGTGGCAGCTGACCACAACAAATAACATCTGTAACCCAGGAAGAAGCTGAACACTAAATATTCATATAGAGTAAGCAAACCGCTGTTCCAATATGTTATAATGGTAGCTAACTGATATATAGAATATACAGATGATATGATCATCTATGGTTTCCTATATCTCCGTCACAGTGCCCCTAGTGGTAGAGCATGATTTTATAGACCATAGACCTGGAAGTATTTAATATCATGGATATAGAGGGATATTTGTTAACACATGCTATGCAGGAAAAAAGCTAAAGAACACTGTAAAAAATGAAGATGCATAGATAAAGATATACTATTGTTTTTCCAAAATGCAGACCACCCCTCCAATAACGTAAACGTACTTGTTATCTCTGTTAATGTTAGAAGTCAGAGAATAAACAAAGATGTATGTTTTGTGAGTTGAAATAATGTCATGAAAATCTAATGGGAAAATATGTAAATATTGTACCTAAATAAAGCTCTATTTTTCCTGGAAAAAAAGTAATATACAGCATACTTGGGAAGACTAAAAGAGGTAAAAGTTAGAAATGCAATACAAAATATATATTATAAATGTCTATTGGCGTGTGTTAGTCTGTCTGTGTGTGTAAAAAATAATACCAAGCTGCAGCGCCACCTGCTGGGCGGAGTTATACACTGACCTACTAAATTCTTAGTGTGTGTGGAAAATAAAAATTCAAAAAGGGCTGAAATTTGGTATACTAAGATGTTTTTAATTTGTTAATTTAATTTGTTAATTGTTAAAAGTATTTATAAAGATTTAAAAAATATATATATATTTCTTGAAGGAGAAGTGACAGTTGGGAGTGGTTGGTGGTTGCCGGGGGTGAAAGTGGGGAGTGGTTGGTGGTTGAGGCCTGGGCTATGGCCCAAATGCATGACAAGAACCTTTTTAACACCTTAAGTAGCTTGATTTGACTAGAATGCATGAGTATCATGCACGGGTTAACTTGTAATGTATATGTATGTTGTGGCCACTTGTGTTGCAGAGAAGGGTTAATAGGTATATATGGCATCACATTTTCTGCTTTTGCAAAATATATAGAAATGTGGAAAATATGAAAATTGTGAGGGGGAAGTCATATGTTACAAACTTAAAATGGAAAATGTATTTCTTCTTCAATTCTCCTGTAAAGTAGATCATTGTATAGTTGTACAGTGATCTATACTGTTTTAAGCCTTCCATTGCTAACACTAGATCTAATGGAGGGGTTTCCACATTAGGCTTTATACTGCTTTATTCTTGTCAAATACAACTGAAAGTTTAGAGGTAGTTCCAAATCATCATAATTGTGAAACATATTAATTGAACCTGATGTTTTGATGGTCTACTCAGTATTTCCTTGTGAGGTTTTTCTTTATTCAGACCAAATGTGCTGGAAAGTTTGTTCATCTCTATTCACCAGAGATGGATGAATCTCACAGGATTTGAATGTTTGTGATACTGGCCCAATAATTGTGTTTGCAGCTAATGGATATTTATATTATTTATTTTTTAATGCTACAAATTAAAGACAGTTTTTTGTCTAATTCCAAAATGTTTTGTTAGTGAGATCTTTGCACATTGTGAAACAATTAAATTCATAGAAACTTTAATTTTGTCAACATTTTGCTCCTCTATACTAATCACAAGAGATACATAATGTAACTAATGGTAAGAGAAATGATTTATTAATTTTCATAATTTGGGGGATTTTACAGAATTGTCATCAATAAAACTGTTTTTTGAATGGCTGCAACTCTCCTCATTATTAATCCCGCAGCTTTCTAAGGGATGTTCTTTATAAGTGTTTCCTAGTATATTTGAGTAGGAAAAATGAAGAGATACTGAATCTCACAGGTTTTTATTTTCAAAATGAAAAATAAAAGATTTTAGCGACAGATTTAACAAAAAAAGAAACTATTAGAATAAGACTCTAATTAACCAGCAAAGTGATAATTGTAATAACCATTCATACTCACATATCTTTAATCACTTATAGAAAATAAGCACTTGCTATTGAAATCATTGCACTGTTATCTACTCTTGTAGCTGTGTCTGAGGAACACACAGACCTTTAATAGCAAGCAGGATTGAATTGACTGCTGTAGACTCAAAATACTATATCTGATTGGATTTCGGTAAGCTATATATTGTTGCAGGGTTTTTGTAGATAAGGATTAGTACTGCATAGATTGTTTTCTGTGAGCTTTATATATATATATATATATATATATATATGAATGTGTATACTTTTTGCCACAAATGGGAAAAAGTACATTTGCAACACATTATGTTGTTCTAAGTTAGAAAAAGTGGAGTCATATTTATCCTGATTTACATGCTTTGTGCCTGCTGCCGGGAAATAAAATTCCATATTAATTAATATTTTTTACGTGTTTAGTACCTTTGCGTGAATTAATCTTGCATAGAGAACATTATTTCTCTGAACATTTGCAAGAAGTAGCATAAATAAATGCTACCACAAGTATATAAGAGAGTGGGACATGTTATATTTTCAATCATAATTAACAATGTACTACACATTACAACAACAGTCAACATTTTGTACCAGAAAGTTAGTATGATGCAAGTAATCACAGAGAAATTGTTTCAATAAGTAAGCATTTGCCAATATAAGTCTTAGCCCCCTTGTCCCTGAATCGGAAAACCTCCGCATGGAGAAGCTGTGAATCAATGTCACATGGTTTTGGAGTTTTATAAAAAGAGTATAGACAGTAGAAAAGGTACAATGCAGTGACATGACAGCTCTGTATGGAATAATTGAATTCACTGCATTAGCAGAGAAGCAACTATAAAAGAAACCCTAAAACCGCTATACTTAAAATTACTGGTCAATTGATATTTTGCAAATATTTACAAATGTAATTTTAAAATGTGAGCAACATAACTCAATTTTCTTAAAACCCACAGTGGTTGTTAATGCATGATAACATTTTCTTTGTTAGACGTCCTACTTTCCTTAAACTACAACAATTCTGATGTGCTCCTGTGTTTTGCAGGTGCAATGGCAGCAGCTAGCACCAGGAGATTGTAAATCACTTTCTCTGTATTTTGTTTTTACCGTGACTACTTATATTGGCATTTTTGGCATTGCAAAGTCAACAGGTGTGATAAAGAATAAACAGAAATGTTAGGCCAAAAGTTTAAATGCTGGCAAACATAAATAACCTTATACTATATGGATCTAATTTGCAAAGTTACCCTGGCTTCTAAAATAAATTCGTTATATACTGGCAGTGGTACTATAAAGCAAGGTGTGACTAGTTTTTTTTAAAAAAACAATTGTGCCATACAAACAGATGGTCTGAAGAATTTAGATGAAATGCACATTTCAGTTTATTCCCCAAATAGTTTCAGGTTTAAACACATAGCAGTTAAAACTATTCTCTTATTATAATAATAAAGAACACTCAAAGTAAACAAAAGAGTTTGTCCTGCAAATTAAAACTATGGAACATCCACTGCAGGACAATGCTGCTTTAAAAAAGAGTATCACAAATATGTTTCTTTAGAGGGGGAGTGCATTTTTTATGATCACACTATGGATGCTGTTAATTCCCCTAATTATTTTTAGAAAGAGGGAAGCGCAAGGTCACTTTAAAGGGCACTGCCACTCAAAAATCATTAAAAAAGTCATACTTTAATAATTATGCTTGGTACTAAAACTTAACTCAAATAATTCCTGATATTTTAAATAAGATTTTTGCCCTAAATCAGTTGTTGGAAGACTAACAAATGCTGTGCATATCTGACCCTTTGTAGCAAGATCTGCAACCATGGAAACAAACATTGTGGACAGCAATAACTGTTTCCATGGTTACATATGTTGCTAAGGAGGATCAGATATTTACAAGACATCCACCAAATGGCAGTAATATCTGTGTCCTGAGCTTTCCAATGGCCAATTTAGAACAGTAGTCAATATTCATATAGCTATTATTATAGTAAATATTGGTATCTAGCACTATGATTTTAATTAGGCAAAATCAATTTTATCATGTTGAGTGGAGATACTGTTTAAAATAAGAACATCCTTATGTACACTTTAGAACAGGCATAGTACACATGTCTAGTATACAAGTTACATTAATATATGTAAAAACTAGTAAATGTTAAGTTAAGAATATGTAAACATTAGTAAATGTTGTATTTACTTTTATTTGGTAGAACTGATGTTATCACTTTTACTTGATGCTAATTGATGTTATTTGTGTCACATGATTAATTTTTGTGTGTGTTTTATGATGGAATGTATAACTTTTTTTATTATATGTAAAAAATGTACCCCCTACTGGAAATAAAAGGTAAAAGGACATTTAAAGCCAACTCGGAGCCATAGCACTTGGACTGTGGTTTAATAACTTTTTATGATCACTGGGCTCCTTAATTATGACAATTTACACTGTTTGATCACTATTCTCCCCATATAACCCTCCATATTTATTCTACTTATATTTGATATTTGTGAGTTTCCTCCTTCCCCAAAGACCAAGGGGAGGTGAGGTCCTCAATACCTAATATTTTAATCTGATATCTGCAGGGACTGATTAAGTGTCCAGGCCACCCTACACTCATTGCATTCCCTCGCCTTCCATGACAGGCAAATCCGTGGTAGTCAAAAACAAATTTGTCCTAGTAAATATGGATTCCTTAACCCCCACCAATGTATACATTTACGTGTTTTTTAAACTCAGTTCCTCCTGGCATTTTAAATGGTTCACAGCAATCTTTGTCACTCACTTTGAGTAAATTGAAGTTACAATAGTAAAGTGGAACAGAGATGTGAATGAGCGATTCTGACGGTGGAGATGTGAAGGGGGACAGGACTGTCACGCCTGCACCTGTCACCATTCTTGTCTTTCCTTCTCGCTTATCCTCAATCGCCCGTCCAAGGATGACTCATTGTCTTCAGTCTTTATCAAAGGAATACGTCAAGATTAAAATCAGTTTGTACCTCTCCCTATCACTATTTTGCACCCCCAAAAAACCATGCGCCCTAATCTGCAGCCTAGTCAGCCTATTGGATATTCAGGCCCTGGATATCTGGGTTTGTTAATATCTATATTGTAATATTATTTATAATAATAATAATAATAATAATAATAATAATAATAATAATAATAATATAAAGGGGGTTATTTAACCTTGCATGTCAGCTAGAGCAGCAAGGTAAAGAGACCCATAGATCAAAAACTCCCTTAAAACAGTAAGACATATTAATCCTTACAGTTCAAGAGTAATAGTATTTCAAAAATTGAATGGCATTACTAAACTAATGTTCATGCCATGTAGTTTAATCTTTTAAACCTTTCAAAGGAATGCAAAATTGTAATTACATTTTTATTTAAAATGACAGATCACAAATAAATAGCACTGTATATGCTTTACACATTATAAATGGGTTATTAATGGGACTCTATGTTAATAACAGAAATGTAGGTAGAATAATTAAGTAATGTATAGCAGTTCTACAAAAGTTTGAAAAATGTTATCATTCCTTCAGTTCATTTAGAGCCTCTGTAGCATTGGACGCAATTTACACATAGAATAAGTGTAGATTGCATGCAGTAATTTTCTTAAAATCAGTGAGCTAGTACCTCTGCGTGTATTATGTTTTCTTAGTTTGCCAATACCAGGATCCATAAATCGATAATTAATGAAGAGAATGCCATGGCTGCCAGGCTGGATCTAGGTAAACAATAGAGAGGGTGAATGAGGGACTGTGTGTGTGTTTTATTTACATTTTCCCTTGTGCACTACAGGTTACAACAGGTCTGTTGGGATCTTTTGTTTTAAAAATTATAATTTTTTTTTTTTTTTTTTTTTTCCTACAGCAAGGTCTGTGCTGATGGTCATTGTCATCAGCATGGGTCTTGCATCAGAGGAAAAGCAGCCGCCATAGATAAGCCTCATAGAGGTGCATCCGCAGCTTCTTCCCCCTCAGCATAGTACAAAAGAGCGTTAACATGACCTTACGCCCACTGCCTTCTCCGTTCCGCCTCTATGAGCGTAAAGTGGTGCAAGGGGTAGTTACATTTTAGTCGAACAGGAGACTGAGATGTTTGCTTGGCACCACCGACAAAAAATATTATCTATGGTGGAAAGCGCCCTAGTGCTCTTCAGCACAGGACTTTTTAGACCTAAGGGTTGGGCCTGTATTTTTGTTATGGTCCAATCTCCCTGTGCTGACCATTCTAGGGTTAGTTTAGCATTATGGCAAGAAGACCCTGTGCTGCGGGTTTTCCTGGTATAGTTCCACAAGCCCTAGCAGGCAAATCCTAGTTCTAATACTAGGTTTGTTAAAAATTATTATTTATTTATTTCATTTTTGTTTTCTTTACTGCAGCAAGGTCTCCACTGATAGTCATCATTATCAGCATGGATCTCGCTCCAGGTGGAAAGCAGCTGCAATAGATACACCTCATGCAGTTACTTCTCCATCAGCATAGTACATAAGAGCACTAACATGTCCTTACTTTACAATTCTTGCCCACTGCTTTCCCCTTTCCACCTCTCTGAGTGTAGAAAAGCACAAGGGGGAGTTGCATTTTAGTCTAAGAGGAAACTGAAATGAATCGCTGGCTACTGAGCATGAAAAGTTTAAAAAAAGCACTTGATGCACTTACGAGTCTGACTTATGTCCGACTCTAGATGAGGCCCTCAGTGTTCAACCAACTTTTTTTCTTCAATATTGAAATATTCTGTAGACATCTAACATGCGTAAAAAGTAAAATTTGAAAAATAAATAAATATAACTATGTAAACCCTTGACAAAGAACATGCTTTTGAAATTACTAAATCATACAAACTAATAAAAGCATATTTATTTATTGTTGACCAATGTTATGCATTGGGTTGGTAGAAAACTAGAAAATACTGTAAAATACAACTACAGCAATGCCTGTATATTTCTCATTTTCGTGTAGGCGCCATAGAACCGTGTTCCTGACAAATCAATAATCATTTCCGCGGTGAGTGTGGAGACTGACAGGTTGTTAGCATTGGTAAACCGTATAATGATGCTCTGTAATTGCATTAGGAGAGCTTTTGAAATCCTCTGTTAATCTCCAGTGTGGGCTGAGCATGTGTAAACTGGCCCACTCTTTCCTAAAGGGAATACCTTCGAAATGACAGAGTAATTCCAATTGAGTCACTATGTCACTTAATAATTAGTCTTGCTTGGGATCGTTCCTCAAAGGTGCCATTTGGGAAATTGGCTGCTCAGGATAACAAATGCATTCTCAACAGTGGACGTTACAGGTACATTAGAGAAAAAGTTCAGTGCTCACTACACTGAAACATATGGATGATTAAAACCAAAATATTTGATGTCCATATTATTGCTGTATATATGGTCAGCATATGTGGCATGACAAAGAGATCAATAGATCTTTATATTGCAATATTTCCCCAATGGAATTTTTTCAATGAGTTTCAATTGGAACACAACAAGGGAAAACCGTTATGTAAACAAGTCTTAAAGTTCTCCAAAAATGTATAAGGTGAATTTTCCAAAATGTATCAAAGGTTAATTGGCTAATAGTGAAAATTTTCCATGCAAAAGAAGATTTATTTATGTCACCAAACTGAAGATCAGAGGCAGGAGCTGAGATTGTATTGGAAGACTTTAGTACAGGATATGTTTGTAACAGGTACAGTACAGCAAAATGTCACAGGTGCAGAGGTTACTGTATATTCATATCAGGGGGTGGACCTCAGTGACTGAAAGCCAGACTGGAAAGATAGGATAGGTGAAATTTAAAGTTGTACAGGTAAGGCATGTAACCAGGCTGAGCAGGTAGCAGAACTGGAGTCACATGAAGTTCAAAAACAAGCCAAGGTCAGAGGTTTTCAGAAATCCATTAGGTCAAGCTAAAGGTCAAAAGTCAAGAAATTCAGCAGCCGGCTCAGAAATTTCAGTACAAGCACCAAACAATGGTTTTGCAGTTGTGATACAAAATGTCACTTTTAAAGAGTAGCAATTAGTAATAATCAGAGGCAGCTGCAGAGTGGTGAGTAAAAGTGAGCGCGCTCAGGGACTTAGAAGAAAACTGACAGCTGTAGAATACATATTTAGCATGCCCAGGGAGCAGAAAACTGAAGATTTGTATCTTGCTATGACAGCAGAATCGTGACAATTGAATAACATTGCAGATTTCAGTATTTCTTAAATGTTATTAGCTTTCCATTAGTATAATTGTATAGATGAAATAAACAAATACTATTTTAAAACAAGCATAATTTTACTTTGGAAAATTGCCCATTGTGTGGAACTAGCTCAGGTATGGTGTACCACAGTTGCATAGTTTGAAATGCAGAAGTGTGGTATCCACATGGAGTTCTGAGACTAAACAGAACTTTTATAAGGTTATAGCAACTCATGCTTCATGTCCTTCAGAAGTCAAACATTCCTATTACTATATTATCCAGTCTATGCTTCCTGCAGTCCAGAGCACAGAGACATCATGCATTACTTGAAGAGTTATGGATTGACAGCACTGTTAATAAAGACAAATGGCAGAGTCAATGCTATTAATATTAATATTGTGGATAATGCAGCTTTGCAGAGTACGCTTAAGACTAAAGCAGTTCTCATCCCTCCCATGTAAAACTATAAATGTTAAAGCAATTAAACTATATCATCATTTATGCATCAGTTACAAATCAATAACAATCTTAAACAAATAAGAACCTAGAATTGTATATTAATGAATAATAACAATAATAATAATAATAATGATAATGATAATAATAATACACAGTGAAAATAAGATGATAATAAATATTTTGGAACAGCATAGTTTTTGTTCTTTCTGGTAAACATGTTTTTTTACTATTTTAATTACACTCCAATTTTTGGGAAATTTACATTTGATCACTAACTAGTAGCGACATTAAATAAAGGTAGAAAGTACATTTAAGTGTTCCAATTATTCTTATTTCTGAATTTCTGTTGAAAATGGTGCTAGGAGGTCCCTCAAAGTCTTTTCTCTCTTTTTTTTAGTTAAAAACTGTTACTAAGAAAATGTTTAATATTTGCTATCACATTGGTATTTATACTATAAGTAGTTTCCTTCTGATAAGTAAATACAAGATCCTTTGATGTATGCCCAATGAAAACAACAATCCAATTTCAGCCTTGTTTTATAGGTGTTAAGGCTTCCACTGCAGCAACAGCAACATCTTCTGGCAAAAACAAAGTAATCACAACATTTTTTCCCCCAGCACACTGCTATAGCCAGCAACAGATCTGCCATTTCTACTGTAGATAAAAATGCAAAAGTCTTTGTTGCACACATTTGCAAATGTATGTTTAAGCCATCCGCCACGCCAAGGCGCTTTTGCTAATAGGATGGTCCTACTCTAAACAATGAGAGTCCCATATATTTGGGCCATACATATGTGTTTTTAAATTGAGAGCCAACTTACCAAAGAGGTACCCCAGAAGCCTCCAAACAGCAATTCAGTGCCAGTACCCCCTCTCAGCTACTGACACCAACATGCCTCTCAGACAAATACAAAAGTGGAAGCTGCTAAAATCAATTTATAGGCCATAACAGGTGCTTGAAAGGGTGGGGTTATCCTGCAAGGAACATACACACAACATTTTTTCCCCCAGCACACTGCTATAGCCAGCAACAGATCTGCCATTTCTACTGTAGATAAAAATGCAAAAGTCTTTGTTGCACACATTTGCAAATGTATGTTTAAGCCATCCGCCACGCCAAGGCGCTTTTGCTAATAGGATGGTCCTACTCTAAACAATGAGAGTCCCATATATTTGTGCCATACATATGTGTTTTTAAATTGAAAGCCAACTTACCAAAGAGGTACCCCAGAAGCCTCTAAACAGCAATTCAGCGTGGCGGATGGCTTAAACATACATTTGCAAATGTGTGCAACAAAGACTTTTGCATTTTTATCTACAGTAGAAATGGCAGATCTGTTGCTGGCTATAGCAGTGTGCTGGGGGGAAAAATGTTGTGTGTATTTTCCTTGCAGGATAATTCCACCCTTTCAAACACCTGTTATGGCCTATAAATTGATTTGAGCAGCTTCCACTTTTGTAAAAACAAAGTAATCATCATCATTTATTAAATAATGGCAAACAAACTTAAAAAAAGACGCCTTCTAAACTCATATTACCTTGATACCTCGTCACACCATTTCTAAGACCAAATAGATTATTATTGATCATTTAAGCAGTTCATATGTGATGTACTGGAAAATCCCAGCCATATGTTGCAGTATTACATTTAAACTACAAGGGGCTAAGGCCTTCTATGTTTCTCTTGCCTAGTAATTTGACCTTTTGATTGGTAGAATATTTTCATTTTCAGGCAGTGGATGGAAAAATGTAACTGATATACCTGTTCCGACAGCACACAGACAGAGCATATCAACCTGCTTCGTGGTTGCAGTGACTGCATATATGGCAACAGAGGTTCATTGTTTTCCCCTACACCAAGTCCCATCCAAGCCAATTATATATGATTTTATTTAAGTACGATGAGACCACAGACAGTGAAGCAATTCCTCTTCCAAGAAGCCCTTGTAATCTTTGCCATAAATGTATCTTTTTCTATGCTAATCAGTTCAAAAGAAGAAGCATGTATCTCTATATAAGCAGTAAAATTGACCAAATTGATCAAAAAATATCTTACCAAATGTGATCAACATTTGGCACAAAGCTGCATTCAAAAATGTATTGATATGCACTTTTGCTTTTCATAAGTATGTGTGCATATTATTTATAAACTGCATATACAAATTATGGAGGAACAGTTTTATGTTTGTTTGTTTTCCTTTTCGAAATGCAAAGTGTTAAGATTTTCCTATTCAATAAAAAACAGTGTCACTCTGTACTTCATGTGTTCAGCTAATTCTGTTTTTTGTTTTGACTTACTGGGAGGGGAGTAATCCTTTAGCAGATTTATGAAAATGCTCCTGATATAGAGGATATATTTACCAGAAAGTGACGAGCAAGGTGGTAATTATTTCTGGCAAGGAATAGACGTATCCCGTATGTCTGCTTATCTTTACAGTTTTTCTCACTTTTTCCTTATTTGAGTCTTCAAATATCACAGCTCGGATTTTCCATAGATATAACAGATGGAGGCAATAGTGTTGTTTTTTGAAGATCAAAGTTGAGTCTCTTCAATTCCGGAACAAGATATTTACATCAATGTGCTTTGCACAAATGAAAGAAAAAATAGACTCCTTCTTAAAAAATAGCACTTAAAAATATAATGATAAAAGTACTTTTATCTCTACGGGTGAGCATCTGAAAGTGGTAAACATGTAATTGTTTTTCTCTGTGTATTCAATTTGTACTATGATGTACTCAACACATTATTTCCACTGTACAAATTCAGATAATAATGCATAAAAAAGCAAAAGTGCCTTTAATATTGTAAGAAAATCTCCATCCTGTTGATGATGCCTTTTAATACTAGTTCCATCATTAACCCTCCACCCAGAGCCAACACTCAGCTTTCCAAATTCTAGCTTGACCCTTACCCCTAACCTAACTTGAAAATCGACTTCTGACCCTAGTGACTAATTGTAAAAAAAGTGTTTAAAAATGAGAGGTAGCCTCACTTGGAAGTGTTCTTATTGTGTGTTATATATCAAAAGGGGTGGATGATTATTAGCGTACTTGCTAACATTTAAAAAGCATAGGAGGGGGTGTGAAATGCCAAAATTCACGGCACTACATAGCGGGGGCGGGGCTTGATGATGCAAAACTGCATCATAAAACCCCGCCTCCACCATGATCTGGGAGGATGCCTACTCTTCCAGGAGTCCGGGTTTTAAATGTTGAATACTTAAGCAATGCACAGATCAATATTAACTTTAAAATGTACAATATACGTTCCTTCATAATTTGATTGTAATTAAACACTTTAAAACAAAATAATGTTTGTTCCAGTCTTCCCACAATTCCACATCCAAGAAGCTGTTCAGTTCAACAGAAGTTTTGGTGCACATTTGATATTTAGGAATAAAATCTATTTACACCTCAGGGGATCTACAGTTCAGATGTTTTTTATTTATATTTATTTATCTAACTACAGTGTTTATATTAAGAATACTAAACATGAGTGTGTAATTTAAGGTTCATATACACATCTATTGTGATGAATTAATTCCCTGTATTTTGTTTGGCAATACATAGTAAATATCTTAACCAATTTCCATGCATTTCTGAAAACGTGAGTGATATAGGTGATATGTTTTAGGTTTTCTGGATTTATAGTATGAGTAGAATCAACATGAAGTGTATTGGGAGATGTGTGGGGCATGGATTTGGTGATCTATCACCAGCTGATAGAAACAGAAAGATTGAGAGGTAGAGTATATGATTGAGTATGTGATTGTAAAGTTTAAAAAAATGTTGAGGATATTGCAGTTAAGGAGCAAAGATAGGAAATAAATTCATTATTCAGTATTAATTATAGAGGACTTGATTATTGAGAGGACAATATGGATAAAAGGGTGCAAGGAATTGGGATATTGTAATTTTAAGTATGATGCCATAAAAAAATTCAGTTGAATACCGTGGTATTTTCTAGGGATTTGAGCATGAATAACAAGGGACCATCCAGCAACTGAGTACAGAGTTACACTAATATTTTTATGGGCCTATTTTTACATAACCATATGGTGGCGCTATTCTATCTCTGCAGAGTAAAATATGCCAGTATTTTTTTTCAAATTAATAAATACATATACATGGAAATAAACTTATCTGTGCAGTTTAGTTATCCTATACACCAATTGTATCATTTGCCCCAACTCTCCTTCAAGATATAAACTGCACATAACATGTATGAGTATACATATTCCAATATCTAAGATACAATATTCTTAAAACTGCAGCTAGATTCATTTTAGACAACTGTATTTTAAATAAACTATGGTGATTATTTGCTAATAAAGAGCAGAGCAAATCAAGCTAAATGGAGCAAATTTATAATAGAAAAAAAGCAAGGGGTGCAAATGCATTTTTTTTTAATGCAGGGAAAATACTGCCTGCTTTTTCATGCAGTTCACACAGATTTGACATCATGTCTGCCTTCCGCCATCTCAGCTCTACCAATGTGTCTCAACTCCACGCTGATAACCACATCACAATCCTGCCTCTATGGCTTTTTCCGTGCCACTCCACACCTATGGAACAGATCTCCACATTCAATCTCCAATAGCCCCAAATTCTTCAAATGCTCCTTATAAACAAACCTACTCATCAAAGCCTACCAGTCTTCCTCCTAACTCCGCCCACATTCTGACTCTGTGTCATCCCCCGCTTTTCTCAGCCCATTAAATAGTACACTATCACAAGCAGGGTGCTCCTACCTCTTTTGTTGTGCTTACCTCTGCCCATTAGATGGTAAGCGTTCACAAGCAGGGTCCTCCTACCTCTTGTCTTGACTGCTCCCACCTCGCCCACCTCTGCATCATTGTCTATTGTCTCCTGCATGTTCTTTAGGACACCTTGGGGCATATTCAATTGTTGGCATTACTAGGAAAAGTAACGTGGCGTGCGCACTATTATCGTCATTACAATAATAGTGCGCATAATTACCGTTACTACGGTACCTTTAATGCTGGATTTCAGCTCAGCTCAGGGACGGTAATACTTTTAACGCCGGGGATAAATCCGATAATTGAATATGCCCCCTGGTGTATGCCCTACCTATTACGGAATATACACAGTTTTATGTTTCCTGTATGTCCATTGCTTTATTTCTTGGTATCTTTTTTTATATGCTCTACTTTTCCTCTGTACTTGCTATTTATTGTCACCATATCAAATAATAATAATTTAGTACACTGGAAGCAAAT